>NW_026048561.1:0-164165 GCF_023864345.2 Schistocerca serialis cubense | reverse complement strand
TGCCAAATAGCCACTGAAAGAGAAACACACAAGAGGGCATTCATAGGACTCTTGTGCTTTCTTTAAAACCGCCTCTCTCTTCGAAAATTTTCGCACCGCACTAGCTCATTCACCTCACTCTAACAGTGCGAACTCTTGTCGATATTTGGCCTCTCTCATGCATACTTCCTCTTTCGTTTCACTTTGCGTCTTACTTGATACCCGCCCTTAGAGCTGCTGATATACAATACTCGCAACCAATGTGTTTCTCTCTGTATCTCTTTTCGCCTATCACGAGTATTGCTTTTCCTCACATGGCAATTATGAAAACACCCACAGCTGAACAAACACTTCCATTCAGGGCCACGTCCATACTATCAATCATACACCAGTAATTTCACAGCTACTTGCTCCACTAATACATTTCTTATGTCTACTGTTCAACAGATGAAGAAGCAAAGTATACAACAAGTCTCTATGAACATCACTGTCAGGACATTTTACAGACCTACGCATACCATGCCAATCTGTATGCTTCAACTATGATGGCCCATGTGCTATGAATAAAGAAATTTCTCATAAAATAACAAATAATTTTACAACTATACAACTACTCCGACAAGCTCCTTACTAAAATGCTACATGTTTAGCAACCCCCCCATCATCTCAGAATAATCTCAAGCAGTGCTTTCATCCCATGAGCACTTCTTTGCAAACAAAACCACAAACTACTTTTTATACTAGCTTCCTTGTCACAGTGAACACGAAACTAATGCTAGTGCCTCAGTTTACTAAAAAGCTTTTTTCGCTTGCAACATATAAACTACCAACTTGAACCTCTGGGATTTTCAAACACACACACATACAGAAAACTTAATTCCACAGAAATTTAGGAGTAACAGTGGTTACCTCACATTTTCATACATACTCAAATAGCTACTTCTGTGCACTTCACACAATGTTCTCATCGTGTTCCACCAGAGAGCACAGTTATCACTATGCATGGATTCTGGTAAAAGAGCATTAAATAAAAACAAACAGCCTGATCAAAGTGATTATCTGCACATCCTCTGCCAATATCATGTCACTCTATACCCGAGGGAAACTAGAATGCAGGGAAAGGAGCTTTGTTGTGAGCACTGTGTTGGTATTTCATCATTTACTGACCAAAGTCTTCTCAAGCCAAGTATGCACCAGCTCTGTGTATGGCTGGCTCAATCAAGAGCCCCTATCAATTTTACTTAAAAGACAAGCAGCATCAACAACTCACAGGAGGCACTGAACATTTTTACCATTATCTGCACCACCTTCCACTGATTTACTGAAGAAGAAACTGCAAAGTCTGGCCAATTTTGTACACAAGTAATCTTGAAAACATTGGAGTCAACAGCAGATTCATAGTTTCCAAGACTGTAGCTAGGAACAACCCTTCAATTTCAAGATTTATCTCTCACTCAGACGCACCATACCCAAACTACACCTAGCAGGAAATTGCTACTTACTTCATTTCTAGCTATTTATGTCATATTCAACAACTGTCTCTTTCTCACCTAAATCTTCTACACAACTGAGTACACTGTTATGAACAAACACATTATGGCAACAAGCCAGTGCCACTAATATCCACTCTATTGAAAACCATTTAAATACTCATCCTGCCCAACTAACCACCATCTTCAGCCCAAAGCTCACTCACATCATACCTACAAATCACAAACTTCTGTGGTAAAAATAATTTTGGGTTTCAAAACATAATCTGCTAATCACATACCAGTATTTCTTACAAAGCCTATCATTCATCATTCACTTCCAAATATCAGTTTATATGCTGTTGTGCAACTGCAGTGCAAGTAAACACTCTCAAATCATCTAGAACTGAGGTACGGAAAGGGTTCACCAAGAGATTCCAGGTAGTCCTGTAGCTCTCTCTCTTTACACAATCGTCTAACACACTGCACGCCATTGCAGGGCAAATGTACTTGTTTCATTATACTACGACACGGCCTATTACAATTTCAGATTTTAAAAAAACAAATACTGCCTGATCCAACGTCATCCGCTACTCCACGCCCTTCATTCACACAACACAATCTACCTCTTGCAACTTACATTACGTTTTCACTTGTGATTATGGCTCAGCAATAGCCGAGCACTACGAAAAATACCTTATAGACTCATTTAATGTTCCCCTCCACGGAAATCTTTAGTAAAAGGCGAAAGATTTATTCGTTTTGAAGGGAAACCAGAGTGCCGATCAACGCCCTCACTTCAATACTTATGGCTGCTTCTCTATTACTTCTCCGCGAGAACGCGGAAAATTCTTTCCGTCTTGTCTACTTCTCTACCGTCAACAGACTTCCAGTGTCATGCAAGCACACACCCCAAACTAACTGTCAACGCTGAAACACGTGTCTGCCAAATGTCGTCGCTATTACTCTTTAGTTAACTATTTTCATCATTTCTGTCACCATTCAAGCTGCTTCATTACCTCACCTGCCGACAGATGGCAGCACGCCTAATTCCTGTCGGCGACTCACCGTCCGACATACAACGTCCGACACACAACTGCCCGCACTGCTCTGCATCTAACACTAATCTCTCTCCTCCCCACCACACTCGTTCACTGAAAAAACTGACAACTAGACAGTTCTTTGTACGCAAAACTAGGCCACATCAGACGCAACGTGTATGTAGATGTATGGTGCAAGGGAAATATCCCCCTGCTCCCACACATCTAATTAATACTAGTTGACAACAGAAATTAAATTTCTGTCGATAGTATTTGAACCAGTCTTATTCATTTGCCAATTTCATGCATTCCTTCTTGCAGATAACAGTGCCTTGCAAATCACTCAATTCATGTTTGCTAGCCAAACGTGCTCCTCCTAAATGTTTCGTACATCATGCATTAGTGGTGATTATCAAGACTGTGTTGTGTCTCAGCTTTTTATGGTCATCAATTGCACTCTTCTTGTGTTGCTCACTCATTCTTGTAACTCAAAAGTACGTCGTTGTCATCCAAGCCTAGCACTTGGAGCAGGCCAAATCAAATGGCTCGTCCCCGTGCCACTCGAGAAACTTCCACAAGGCTTTCATGACATGTCGCAATCAAAGTCCTTCCACAACCTGTAGCGACATTTCTGCAACGACACGGGTCCCGATACCAAAGGTATGACTTACGCTTCTAATCTATATAATAAAACCACCACTCGGAAAGCGCTATTCCCTTCCCACATCCCTCAGAATGTGGCGAACGATCATCGATTACAACCAAGATGCGATGAATCTCGATCGCAAGCCTCACGCTCAGGGAGAGTGCTACCACTCATCATTGTGGTTACGTCTACTCCAGCTTTGAACTAGAGAGAGTTGAAGACATACTACAGAAATGATCCTGTGAAGTATGATCTTGCTTGTAAGCTATCACCGCTCGCTACTTATGCCACGAGACCGTCAACACGCCCTACGAGAATACGACACACTCTTCACATTTCGCGATTTACAAGCTAGGACATTCTGCAAAGAACCTACTTCTACTCTTACTTGGCCGCCATGATCTCACTCAGCTATTTTCTGCGCTACCAGTGCTTCTTGCGTTCCGAAATCAGAGACCATTGCCTCAGGCGAGACTGTATGTAAACACCGCTTGCACCTCCGGCCGCTAGATGGCGGCCTGGGGCACATACAGTAGCATTCTATGGCGCAAGCAGACATGCCAAATAGCCACTGAAAGAGAAACACACAAGAGGGCATTCATAGGACTCTTGTGCTTTCTTTAAAACCGCCTCTCTCTTCGAAAATTTTCGCACCGCACTAGCTCATTCACCTCACTCTAACAGTGCGAACTCTTGTCGATATTTGGCCTCTCTCATGCATACTTCCTCTTTCGTTTCACTTTGCGTCTTACTTGATACCCGCCCTTAGAGCTGCTGATATACAATACTCGCAACCAATGTGTTTCTCTCTGTATCTCTTTTCGCCTATCACGAGTATTGCTTTTCCTCACATGGCAATTATGAAAACACCCACAGCTGAACAAACACTTCCATTCAGGGCCACGTCCATACTATCAATCATACACCAGTAATTTCACAGCTACTTGCTCCACTAATACATTTCTTATGTCTACTGTTCAACAGATGAAGAAGCAAAGTATACAACAAGTCTCTATGAACATCACTGTCAGGACATTTTACAGACCTACGCATACCATGCCAATCTGTATGCTTCAACTATGATGGCCCATGTGCTATGAATAAAGAAATTTCTCATAAAATAACAAATAATTTTACAACTATACAACTACTCCGACAAGCTCCTTACTAAAATGCTACATGTTTAGCAACCCCCCCATCATCTCAGAATAATCTCAAGCAGTGCTTTCATCCCATGAGCACTTCTTTGCAAACAAAACCACAAACTACTTTTTATACTAGCTTCCTTGTCACAGTGAACACGAAACTAATGCTAGTGCCTCAGTTTACTAAAAAGCTTTTTTCGCTTGCAACATATAAACTACCAACTTGAACCTCTGGGATTTTCAAACACACACACATACAGAAAACTTAATTCCACAGAAATTTAGGAGTAACAGTGGTTACCTCACATTTTCATACATACTCAAATAGCTACTTCTGTGCACTTCACACAATGTTCTCATCGTGTTCCACCAGAGAGCACAGTTATCACTATGCATGGATTCTGGTAAAAGAGCATTAAATAAAAACAAACAGCCTGATCAAAGTGATTATCTGCACATCCTCTGCCAATATCATGTCACTCTATACCCGAGGGAAACTAGAATGCAGGGAAAGGAGCTTTGTTGTGAGCACTGTGTTGGTATTTCATCATTTACTGACCAAAGTCTTCTCAAGCCAAGTATGCACCAGCTCTGTGTATGGCTGGCTCAATCAAGAGCCCCTATCAATTTTACTTAAAAGACAAGCAGCATCAACAACTCACAGGAGGCACTGAACATTTTTACCATTATCTGCACCACCTTCCACTGATTTACTGAAGAAGAAACTGCAAAGTCTGGCCAATTTTGTACACAAGTAATCTTGAAAACATTGGAGTCAACAGCAGATTCATAGTTTCCAAGACTGTAGCTAGGAACAACCCTTCAATTTCAAGATTTATCTCTCACTCAGACGCACCATACCCAAACTACACCTAGCAGGAAATTGCTACTTACTTCATTTCTAGCTATTTATGTCATATTCAACAACTGTCTCTTTCTCACCTAAATCTTCTACACAACTGAGTACACTGTTATGAACAAACACATTATGGCAACAAGCCAGTGCCACTAATATCCACTCTATTGAAAACCATTTAAATACTCATCCTGCCCAACTAACCACCATCTTCAGCCCAAAGCTCACTCACATCATACCTACAAATCACAAACTTCTGTGGTAAAAATAATTTTGGGTTTCAAAACATAATCTGCTAATCACATACCAGTATTTCTTACAAAGCCTATCATTCATCATTCACTTCCAAATATCAGTTTATATGCTGTTGTGCAACTGCAGTGCAAGTAAACACTCTCAAATCATCTAGAACTGAGGTACGGAAAGGGTTCACCAAGAGATTCCAGGTAGTCCTGTAGCTCTCTCTCTTTACACAATCGTCTAACACACTGCACGCCATTGCAGGGCAAATGTACTTGTTTCATTATACTACGACACGGCCTATTACAATTTCAGATTTTAAAGAAACAAATACTGCCTGATCCAACGTCATCCGCTACTCCACGCCCTTCATTCACACAACACAATCTACCTCTTGCAACTTACATTACGTTTTCACTTGTGATTATGGCTCAGCAATAGCCGAGCACTACGAAAAATACCTTATAGACTCATTTAATGTTCCCCTCCACGGAAATCTTTAGTAAAAGGCGAAAGATTTATTCGTTTTGAAGGGAAACCAGAGTGCCGATCAACGCCCTCACTTCAATACTTATGGCTGCTTCTCTATTACTTCTCCGCGAGAACGCGGAAAATTCTTTCCGTCTTGTCTACTTCTCTACCGTCAACAGACTTCCAGTGTCATGCAAGCACACACCCCAAACTAACTGTCAACGCTGAAACACGTGTCTGCCAAATGTCGTCGCTATTACTCTTTAGTTAACTATTTTCATCATTTCTGTCACCATTCAAGCTGCTTCATTACCTCACCTGCCGACAGATGGCAGCACGCCTAATTCCTGTCGGCGACTCACCGTCCGACATACAACGTCCGACACACAACTGCCCGCACTGCTCTGCATCTAACACTAATCTCTCTCCTCCCCACCACACTCGTTCACTGAAAAAACTGACAACTAGACAGTTCTTTGTACGCAAAACTAGGCCACATCAGACGCAACGTGTATGTAGATGTATGGTGCAAGGGAAATATCCCCCTGCTCCCACACATCTAATTAATACTAGTTGACAACAGAAATTAAATTTCTGTCGATAGTATTTGAACCAGTCTTATTCATTTGCCAATTTCATGCATTCCTTCTTGCAGATAACAGTGCCTTGCAAATCACTCAATTCATGTTTGCTAGCCAAACGTGCTCCTCCTAAATGTTTCGTACATCATGCATTAGTGGTGATTATCAAGACTGTGTTGTGTCTCAGCTTTTTATGGTCATCAATTGCACTCTTCTTGTGTTGCTCACTCATTCTTGTAACTCAAAAGTACGTCGTTGTCATCCAAGCCTAGCACTTGGAGCAGGCCAAATCAAATGGCTCGTCCCCGTGCCACTCGAGAAACTTCCACAAGGCTTTCATGACATGTCGCAATCAAAGTCCTTCCACAACCTGTAGCGACATTTCTGCAACGACACGGGTCCCGATACCAAAGGTATGACTTACGCTTCTAATCTATATAATAAAACCACCACTCGGAAAGCGCTATTCCCTTCCCACATCCCTCAGAATGTGGCGAACGATCATCGATTACAACCAAGATGCGATGAATCTCGATCGCAAGCCTCACGCTCAGGGAGAGTGCTACCACTCATCATTGTGGTTACGTCTACTCCAGCTTTGAACTAGAGAGAGTTGAAGACATACTACAGAAATGATCCTGTGAAGTATGATCTTGCTTGTAAGCTATCACCGCTCGCTACTTATGCCACGAGACCGTCAACACGCCCTACGAGAATACGACACACTCTTCACATTTCGCGATTTACAAGCTAGGACATTCTGCAAAGAACCTACTTCTACTCTTACTTGGCCGCCATGATCTCACTCAGCTATTTTCTGCGCTACCAGTGCTTCTTGCGTTCCGAAATCAGAGACCATTGCCTCAGGCGAGACTGTATGTAAACACCGCTTGCACCTCCGGCCGCTAGATGGCGGCCTGGGGCACATACAGTAGCATTCTATGGCGCAAGCAGACATGCCAAATAGCCACTGAAAGAGAAACACACAAGAGGGCATTCATAGGACTCTTGTGCTTTCTTTAAAACCGCCTCTCTCTTCGAAAATTTTCGCACCGCACTAGCTCATTCACCTCACTCTAACAGTGCGAACTCTTGTCGATATTTGGCCTCTCTCATGCATACTTCCTCTTTCGTTTCACTTTGCGTCTTACTTGATACCCGCCCTTAGAGCTGCTGATATACAATACTCGCAACCAATGTGTTTCTCTCTGTATCTCTTTTCGCCTATCACGAGTATTGCTTTTCCTCACATGGCAATTATGAAAACACCCACAGCTGAACAAACACTTCCATTCAGGGCCACGTCCATACTATCAATCATACACCAGTAATTTCACAGCTACTTGCTCCACTAATACATTTCTTATGTCTACTGTTCAACAGATGAAGAAGCAAAGTATACAACAAGTCTCTATGAACATCACTGTCAGGACATTTTACAGGCCTACGCATACCATGCCAATCTGTATGCTTCAACTATGATGGCCCATGTGCTATGAATAAAGAAATTTCTCATAAAATAACAAATAATTTTACAACTATACAACTACTCCGACAAGCTCCTTACTAAAATGCTACATGTTTAGCAACCCCCCCATCATCTCAGAATAATCTCAAGCAGTGCTTTCATCCCATGAGCACTTCTTTGCAAACAAAACCACAAACTACTTTTTATACTAGCTTCCTTGTCACAGTGAACACGAAACTAATGCTAGTGCCTCAGTTTACTAAAAAGCTTTTTTCGCTTGCAACATATAAACTACCAACTTGAACCTCTGGGATTTTCAAACACACACACATACAGAAAACTTAATTCCACAGAAATTTAGGAGTAACAGTGGTTACCTCACATTTTCATACATACTCAAATAGCTACTTCTGTGCACTTCACACAATGTTCTCATCGTGTTCCACCAGAGAGCACAGTTATCACTATGCATGGATTCTGGTAAAAGAGCATTAAATAAAAACAAACAGCCTGATCAAAGTGATTATCTGCACATCCTCTGCCAATATCATGTCACTCTATACCCGAGGGAAACTAGAATGCAGGGAAAGGAGCTTTGTTGTGAGCACTGTGTTGGTATTTCATCATTTACTGACCAAAGTCTTCTCAAGCCAAGTATGCACCAGCTCTGTGTATGGCTGGCTCAATCAAGAGCCCCTATCAATTTTACTTAAAAGACAAGCAGCATCAACAACTCACAGGAGGCACTGAACATTTTTACCATTATCTGCACCACCTTCCACTGATTTACTGAAGAAGAAACTGCAAAGTCTGGCCAATTTTGTACACAAGTAATCTTGAAAACATTGGAGTCAACAGCAGATTCATAGTTTCCAAGACTGTAGCTAGGAACAACCCTTCAATTTCAAGATTTATCTCTCACTCAGACACACCATACCCAAACTACACCTAGCAGGAAATTGCTACTTACTTCATTTCTAGCTATTTATGTCATATTCAACAACTGTCTCTTTCTCACCTAAATCTTCTACACAACTGAGTACACTGTTATGAACAAACACATTATGGCAACAAGCCAGTGCCACTAATATCCACTCTATTGAAAACCATTTAAATACTCATCCTGCCCAACTAACCACCATCTTCAGCCCAAAGCTCACTCACATCATACCTACAAATCACAAACTTCTGTGGTAAAAATAATTTTGGGTTTCAAAACATAATCTGCTAATCACATACCAGTATTTCTTACAAAGCCTATCATTCATCATTCACTTCCAAATATCAGTTTATATGCTGTTGTGCAACTGCAGTGCAAGTAAACACTCTCAAATCATCTAGAACTGAGGTACGGAAAGGGTTCACCAAGAGATTCCAGGTAGTCCTGTAGCTCTCTCTCTTTACACAATCGTCTAACACACTGCACGCCATTGCAGGGCAAATGTACTTGTTTCATTATACTACGACACGGCCTATTACAATTTCAGATTTTAAAAAAACAAATACTGCCTGATCCAACGTCATCCGCTACTCCACGCCCTTCATTCACACAACACAATCTACCTCTTGCAACTTACATTACGTTTTCACTTGTGATTATGGCTCAGCAATAGCCGAGCACTACGAAAAATACCTTATAGACTCATTTAATGTTCCCCTCCACGGAAATCTTTAGTAAAAGGCGAAAGATTTATTCGTTTTGAAGGGAAACCAGAGTGCCGATCAACGCCCTCACTTCAATACTTATGGTTGCTTCTCTATTACTTCTCCGCGAGAACGCGGAAAATTCTTTCCGTCTTGTCTACTTCTCTACCGTCAACAGACTTCCAGTGTCATGCAAGCACACACCCCAAACTAACTGTCAACGCTGAAACACGTGTCTGCCAAATGTCGTCGCTATTACTCTTTAGTTAACTATTTTCATCATTTCTGTCACCATTCAAGCTGCTTCATTACCTCACCTGCCGACAGATGGCAGCACGCCTAATTCCTGTCGGCGACTCACCGTCCGACATACAACGTCCGACACACAACTGCCCGCACTGCTCTGCATCTAACACTAATCTCTCTCCTCCCCACCACACTCGTTCACTGAAAAAACTGACAACTAGACAGTTCTTTGTACGCAAAACTAGGCCACATCAGACGCAACGTGTATGTAGATGTATGGTGCAAGGGAAATATCCCCCTGCTCCCACACATCTAATTAATACTAGTTGACAACAGAAATTAAATTTCTGTCGATAGTATTTGAACCAGTCTTATTCATTTGCCAATTTCATGCATTCCTTCTTGCAGATAACAGTGCCTTGCAAATCACTCAATTCATGTTTGCTAGCCAAACGTGCTCCTCCTAAATGTTTCGTACATCATGCATTAGTGGTGATTATCAAGACTGTGTTGTGTCTCAGCTTTTTATGGTCATCAATTGCACTCTTCTTGTGTTGCTCACTCATTCTTGTAACTCAAAAGTACGTCGTTGTCATCCAAGCCTAGCACTTGGAGCAGGCCAAATCAAATGGCTCGTCCCCGTGCCACTCGAGAAACTTCCACAAGGCTTTCATGACATGTCGCAATCAAAGTCCTTCCACAACCTGTAGCGACATTTCTGCAACGACGCGGGTCCCGATACCAAAGGTATGACTTACGCTTCTAATCTATATAATAAAACCACCACTCGGAAAGCGCTATTCCCTTCCCACATCCCTCAGAATGTGGTGAACGATCATCGATTACAACCAAGATGCGATGAATCTCGATCGCAAGCCTCACGCTCAGGGAGAGTGCTACCACTCATCATTGTGGTTACGTCTACTCCAGCTTTGAACTAGAGAGAGTTGAAGACATACTACAGAAATGATCCTGTGAAGTATGATCTTGCTTGCAAGCTATCACCGCTCGCTACTTATGCCACGAGACCGTCAACACGCCCTACGAGAATACGACACACTCTTCACATTTCGCGATTTACAAGCTAGGACATTCTGCAAAGAACCTACTTCTACTCTTACTTGGCCGCCATGATCTCACTCAGCTATTTTCTGCGCTACCAGTGCTTCTTGCGTTCCGAAATCAGAGACCATTGCCTCAGGCGAGACTGTATGTAAACACCGCTTGCACCTCCGGCCGCTAGATGGCGGCCTGGGGCACATACAGTAGCATTCTATGGCGCAAGCAGACATGCCAAATAGCCACTGAAAGAGAAACACACAAGAGGGCATTCATAGGACTCTTGTGCTTTCTTTAAAACCGCCTCTCTCTTCGAAAATTTTCGCACCGCACTAGCTCATTCACCTCACTCTAACAGTGCGAACTCTTGTCGATATTTGGCCTCTCTCATGCATACTTCCTCTTTCGTTTCACTTTGCGTCTTACTTGATACCCGCCCTTAGAGCTGCTGATATACAATACTCGCAACCAATGTGTTTCTCTCTGTATCTCTTTTCGCCTATCACGAGTATTGCTTTTCCTCACATGGCAATTATGAAAACACCCACAGCTGAACAAACACTTCCATTCAGGGCCACGTCCATACTATCAATCATACACCAGTAATTTCACAGCTACTTGCTCCACTAATACATTTCTTATGTCTACTGTTCAACAGATGAAGAAGCAAAGTATACAACAAGTCTCTATGAACATCACTGTCAGGACATTTTACAGACCTACGCATACCATGCCAATCTGTATGCTTCAACTATGATGGCCCATGTGCTATGAATAAAGAAATTTCTCATAAAATAACAAATAATTTTACAACTATACAACTACTCCGACAAGCTCCTTACTAAAATGCTACATGTTTAGCAACCCCCCCATCATCTCAGAATAATCTCAAGCAGTGCTTTCATCCCATGAGCACTTCTTTGCAAACAAAACCACAAACTACTTTTTATACTAGCTTCCTTGTCACAGTGAACACGAAACTAATGCTAGTGCCTCAGTTTACTAAAAAGCTTTTTTCGCTTGCAACATATAAACTACCAACTTGAACCTCTGGGATTTTCAAACACACACACATACAGAAAACTTAATTCCACAGAAATTTAGGAGTAACAGTGGTTACCTCACATTTTCATACATACTCAAATAGCTACTTCTGTGCACTTCACACAATGTTCTCATCGTGTTCCACCAGAGAGCACAGTTATCACTATGCATGGATTCTGGTAAAAGAGCATTAAATAAAAACAAACAGCCTGATCAAAGTGATTATCTGCACATCCTCTGCCAATATCATGTCACTCTATACCCGAGGGAAACTAGAATGCAGGGAAAGGAGCTTTGTTGTGAGCACTGTGTTGGTATTTCATCATTTACTGACCAAAGTCTTCTCAAGCCAAGTATGCACCAGCTCTGTGTATGGCTGGCTCAATCAAGAGCCCCTATCAATTTTACTTAAAAGACAAGCAGCATCAACAACTCACAGGAGGCACTGAACATTTTTACCATTATCTGCACCACCTTCCACTGATTTACTGAAGAAGAAACTGCAAAGTCTGGCCAATTTTGTACACAAGTAATCTTGAAAACATTGGAGTCAACAGCAGATTCATAGTTTCCAAGACTGTAGCTAGGAACAACCCTTCAATTTCAAGATTTATCTCTCACTCAGACGCACCATACCCAAACTACACCTAGCAGGAAATTGCTACTTACTTCATTTCTAGCTATTTATGTCATATTCAACAACTGTCTCTTTCTCACCTAAATCTTCTACACAACTGAGTACACTGTTATGAACAAACACATTATGGCAACAAGCCAGTGCCACTAATATCCACTCTATTGAAAACCATTTAAATACTCATCCTGCCCAACTAACCACCATCTTCAGCCCAAAGCTCACTCACATCATACCTACAAATCACAAACTTCTGTGGTAAAAATAATTTTGGGTTTCAAAACATAATCTGCTAATCACATACCAGTATTTCTTACAAAGCCTATCATTCATCATTCACTTCCAAATATCAGTTTATATGCTGTTGTGCAACTGCAGTGCAAGTAAACACTCTCAAATCATCTAGAACTGAGGTACGGAAAGGGTTCACCAAGAGATTCCAGGTAGTCCTGTAGCTCTCTCTCTTTACACAATCGTCTAACACACTGCACGCCATTGCAGGGCAAATGTACTTGTTTCATTATACTACGACACGGCCTATTACAATTTCAGATTTTAAAGAAACAAATACTGCCTGATCCAACGTCATCCGCTACTCCACGCCCTTCATTCACACAACACAATCTACCTCTTGCAACTTACATTACGTTTTCACTTGTGATTATGGCTCAGCAATAGCCGAGCACTACGAAAAATACCTTATAGACTCATTTAATGTTCCCCTCCACGGAAATCTTTAGTAAAAGGCGAAAGATTTATTCGTTTTGAAGGGAAACCAGAGTGCCGATCAACGCCCTCACTTCAATACTTATGGCTGCTTCTCTATTACTTCTCCGCGAGAACGCGGAAAATTCTTTCCGTCTTGTCTACTTCTCTACCGTCAACAGACTTCCAGTGTCATGCAAGCACACACCCCAAACTAACTGTCAACGCTGAAACACGTGTCTGCCAAATGTCGTCGCTATTACTCTTTAGTTAACTATTTTCATCATTTCTGTCACCATTCAAGCTGCTTCATTACCTCACCTGCCGACAGATGGCAGCACGCCTAATTCCTGTCGGCGACTCACCGTCCGACATACAACGTCCGACACACAACTGCCCGCACTGCTCTGCATCTAACACTAATCTCTCTCCTCCCCACCACACTCGTTCACTGAAAAAACTGACAACCAGACAGTTCTTTGTACGCAAAACTAGGCCACATCAGACGCAACGTGTATGTAGATGTATGGTGCAAGGGAAATATCCCCCTGCTCCCACACATCTAATTAATACTAGTTGACAACAGAAATTAAATTTCTGTCGATAGTATTTGAACCAGTCTTATTCATTTGCCAATTTCATGCATTCCTTCTTGCAGATAACAGTGCCTTGCAAATCACTCAATTCATGTTTGCTAGCCAAACGTGCTCCTCCTAAATGTTTCGTACATCATGCATTAGTGGTGATTATCAAGACTGTGTTGTGTCTCAGCTTTTTATGGTCATCAATTGCACTCTTCTTGTGTTGCTCACTCATTCTTGTAACTCAAAAGTACGTCGTTGTCATCCAAGCCTAGCACTTGGAGCAGGCCAAATCAAATGGCTCGTCCCCGTGCCACTCGAGAAACTTCCACAAGGCTTTCATGACATGTCGCAATCAAAGTCCTTCCACAACCTGTAGCGACATTTCTGCAACGACACGGGTCCCGATACCAAAGGTATGACTTACGCTTCTAATCTATATAATAAAACCACCACTCGGAAAGCGCTATTCCCTTCCCACATCCCTCAGAATGTGGCGAACGATCATCGATTACAACCAAGATGCGATGAATCTCGATCGCAAGCCTCACGCTCAGGGAGAGTGCTACCACTCATCATTGTGGTTACGTCTACTCCAGCTTTGAACTAGAGAGAGTTGAAGACATACTACAGAAATGATCCTGTGAAGTATGATCTTGCTTGCAAGCTATCACCGCTCGCTACTTATGCCACGAGACCGTCAACACGCCCTACGAGAATACGACACACTCTTCACATTTCGCGATTTACAAGCTAGGACATTCTGCAAAGAACCTACTTCTACTCTTACTTGGCCGCCATGATCTCACTCAGCTATTTTCTGCGCTACCAGTGCTTCTTGCGTTCCGAAATCAGAGACCATTGCCTCAGGCGAGACTGTATGTAAACACCGCTTGCACCTCCGGCCGCTAGATGGCGGCCTGGGGCACATACAGTAGCATTCTATGGCGCAAGCAGACATGCCAAATAGCCACTGAAAGAGAAACACACAAGAGGGCATTCATAGGACTCTTGTGCTTTCTTTAAAACCGCCTCTCTCTTCGAAAATTTTCGCACCGCACTAGCTCATTCACCTCACTCTAACAGTGCGAACTCTTGTCGATATTTGGCCTCTCTCATGCATACTTCCTCTTTCGTTTCACTTTGCGTCTTACTTGATACCCGCCCTTAGAGCTGCTGATATACAATACTCGCAACCAATGTGTTTCTCTCTGTATCTCTTTTCGCCTATCACGAGTATTGCTTTTCCTCACATGGCAATTATGAAAACACCCACAGCTGAACAAACACTTCCATTCAGGGCCACGTCCATACTATCAATCATACACCAGTAATTTCACAGCTACTTGCTCCACTAATACATTTCTTATGTCTACTGTTCAACAGATGAAGAAGCAAAGTATACAACAAGTCTCTATGAACATCACTGTCAGGACATTTTACAGACCTACGCATACCATGCCAATCTGTATGCTTCAACTATGATGGCCCATGTGCTATGAATAAAGAAATTTCTCATAAAATAACAAATAATTTTACAACTATACAACTACTCCGACAAGCTCCTTACTAAAATGCTACATGTTTAGCAACCCCCCCATCATCTCAGAATAATCTCAAGCAGTGCTTTCATCCCATGAGCACTTCTTTGCAAACAAAACCACAAACTACTTTTTATACTAGCTTCCTTGTCACAGTGAACACGAAACTAATGCTAGTGCCTCAGTTTACTAAAAAGCTTTTTTCGCTTGCAACATATAAACTACCAACTTGAACCTCTGGGATTTTCAAACACACACACATACAGAAAACTTAATTCCACAGAAATTTAGGAGTAACAGTGGTTACCTCACGTTTTCATACATACTCAAATAGCTACTTCTGTGCACTTCACACAATGTTCTCATCGTGTTCCACCAGAGAGCACAGTTATCACTATGCATGGATTCTGGTAAAAGAGCATTAAATAAAAACAAACAGCCTGATCAAAGTGATTATCTGCACATCCTCTGCCAATATCATGTCACTCTATACCCGAGGGAAACTAGAATGCAGGGAAAGGAGCTTTGTTGTGAGCACTGTGTTGGTATTTCATCATTTACTGACCAAAGTCTTCTCAAGCCAAGTATGCACCAGCTCTGTGTATGGCTGGCTCAATCAAGAGCCCCTATCAATTTTACTTAAAAGACAAGCAGCATCAACAACTCACAGGAGGCACTGAACATTTTTACCATTATCTGCACCACCTTCCACTGATTTACTGAAGAAGAAACTGCAAAGTCTGGCCAATTTTGTACACAAGTAATCTTGAAAACATTGGAGTCAACAGCAGATTCATAGTTTCCAAGACTGTAGCTAGGAACAACCCTTCAATTTCAAGATTTATCTCTCACTCAGACGCACCATACCCAAACTACACCTAGCAGGAAATTGCTACTTACTTCATTTCTAGCTATTTATGTCATATTCAACAACTGTCTCTTTCTCACCTAAATCTTCTACACAACTGAGTACACTGTTATGAACAAACACATTATGGCAACAAGCCAGTGCCACTAATATCCACTCTATTGAAAACCATTTAAATACTCATCCTGCCCAACTAACCACCATCTTCAGCCCAAAGCTCACTCACATCATACCTACAAATCACAAACTTCTGTGGTAAAAATAATTTTGGGTTTCAAAACATAATCTGCTAATCACATACCAGTATTTCTTACAAAGCCTATCATTCATCATTCACTTCCAAATATCAGTTTATATGCTGTTGTGCAACTGCAGTGCAAGTAAACACTCTCAAATCATCTAGAACTGAGGTACGGAAAGGGTTCACCAAGAGATTCCAGGTAGTCCTGTAGCTCTCTCTCTTTACACAATCGTCTAACACACTGCACGCCATTGCAGGGCAAATGTACTTGTTTCATTATACTACGACACGGCCTATTACAATTTCAGATTTTAAAGAAACAAATACTGCCTGATCCAACGTCATCCGCTACTCCACGCCCTTCATTCACACAACACAATCTACCTCTTGCAACTTACATTACGTTTTCACTTGTGATTATGGCTCAGCAATAGCCGAGCACTACGAAAAATACCTTATAGACTCATTTAATGTTCCCCTCCACGGAAATCTTTAGTAAAAGGCGAAAGATTTATTCGTTTTGAAGGGAAACCAGAGTGCCGATCAACGCCCTCACTTCAATACTTATGGCTGCTTCTCTATTACTTCTCCGCGAGAACGCGGAAAATTCTTTCCGTCTTGTCTACTTCTCTACCGTCAACAGACTTCCAGTGTCATGCAAGCACACACCCCAAACTAACTGTCAACGCTGAAACACGTGTCTGCCAAATGTCGTCGTTATTACTCTTTAGTTAACTATTTTCATCATTTCTGTCACCATTCAAGCTGCTTCATTACCTCACCTGCCGACAGATGGCAGCACGCCTAATTCCTGTCGGCGACTCACCGTCCGACATACAACGTCCGACACACAACTGCCCGCACTGCTCTGCATCTAACACTAATCTCTCTCCTCCCCACCACACTCGTTCACTGAAAAAACTGACAACTAGACAGTTCTTTGTACGCAAAACTAGGCCACATCAGACGCAACGTGTATGTAGATGTATGGTGCAAGGGAAATATCCCCCTGCTCCCACACATCTAATTAATACTAGTTGACAACAGAAATTAAATTTCTGTCGATAGTATTTGAACCAGTCTTATTCATTTGCCAATTTCATGCATTCCTTCTTGCAGATAACAGTGCCTTGCAAATCACTCAATTCATGTTTGCTAGCCAAACGTGCTCCTCCTAAATGTTTCGTACATCATGCATTAGTGGTGATTATCAAGACTGTGTTGTGTCTCAGCTTTTTATGGTCATCAATTGCACTCTTCTTGTGTTGCTCACTCATTCTTGTAACTCAAAAGTACGTCGTTGTCATCCAAGCCTAGCACTTGGAGCAGGCCAAATCAAATGGCTCGTCCCCGTGCCACTCGAGAAACTTCCACAAGGCTTTCATGACATGTCGCAATCAAAGTCCTTCCACAACCTGTAGCGACATTTCTGCAACGACGCGCGTCCCGATACCAAAGGTATGACTTACGCTTCTAATCTATATAATAAAACCACCACTCGGAAAGCGCTATTCCCTTCCCACATCCCTCAGAATGTGGTGAACGATCATCGATTACAACCAAGATGCGATGAATCTCGATCGCAAGCCTCACGCTCAGGGAGAGTGCTACCACTCATCATTGTGGTTACGTCTACTCCAGCTTTGAACTAGAGAGAGTTGAAGACATACTACAGAAATGATCCTGTGAAGTATGATCTTGCTTGCAAGCTATCACCGCTCGCTACTTATGCCACGAGACCGTCAACACGCCCTACGAGAATACGACACACTCTTCACATTTCGCGATTTACAAGCTAGGACATTCTGCAAAGAACCTACTTCTACTCTTACTTGGCCGCCATGATCTCACTCAGCTATTTTCTGCGCTACCAGTGCTTCTTGCGTTCCGAAATCAGAGACCATTGCCTCAGGCGAGACTGTATGTAAACACCGCTTGCACCTCCGGCCGCTAGATGGCGGCCTGGGGCACATACAGTAGCATTCTATGGCGCAAGCAGACATGCCAAATAGCCACTGAAAGAGAAACACACAAGAGGGCATTCATAGGACTCTTGTGCTTTCTTTAAAACCGCCTCTCTCTTCGAAAATTTTCGCACCGCACTAGCTCATTCACCTCACTCTAACAGTGCGAACTCTTGTCGATATTTGGCCTCTCTCATGCATACTTCCTCTTTCGTTTCACTTTGCGTCTTACTTGATACCCGCCCTTAGAGCTGCTGATATACAATACTCGCAACCAATGTGTTTCTCTCTGTATCTCTTTTCGCCTATCACGAGTATTGCTTTTCCTCACATGGCAATTATGAAAACACCCACAGCTGAACAAACACTTCCATTCAGCGCCACGTCCATACTATCAATCATACACCAGTAATTTCACAGCTACTTGCTCCACTAATACATTTCTTATGTCTACTGTTCAACAGATGAAGAAGCAAAGTATACAACAAGTCTCTATGAACATCACTGTCAGGACATTTTACAGACCTACGCATACCATGCCAATCTGTATGCTTCAACTATGATGGCCCATGTGCTATGAATAAAGAAATTTCTCATAAAATAACAAATAATTTTACAACTATACAACTACTCCGACAAGCTCCTTACTAAAATGCTACATGTTTAGCAACCCCCCCATCATCTCAGAATAATCTCAAGCAGTGCTTTCATCCCATGAGCACTTCTTTGCAAACAAAACCACAAACTACTTTTTATACTAGCTTCCTTGTCACAGTGAACACGAAACTAATGCTAGTGCCTCAGTTTACTAAAAAGCTTTTTTCGCTTGCAACATATAAACTACCAACTTGAACCTCTGGGATTTTCAAACACACACACATACAGAAAACTTAATTCCACAGAAATTTAGGAGTAACAGTGGTTACCTCACGTTTTCATACATACTCAAATAGCTACTTCTGTGCACTTCACACAATGTTCTCATCGTGTTCCACCAGAGAGCACAGTTATCACTATGCATGGATTCTGGTAAAAGAGCATTAAATAAAAACAAACAGCCTGATCAAAGTGATTATCTGCACATCCTCTGCCAATATCATGTCACTCTATACCCGAGGGAAACTAGAATGCAGGGAAAGGAGCTTTGTTGTGAGCACTGTGTTGGTATTTCATCATTTACTAACCAAAGTCTTCTCAAGCCAAGTATGCACCAGCTCTGTGTATGGCTGGCTCAATCAAGAGCCCCTATCAATTTTACTTAAAAGACAAGCAGCATCAACAACTCACAGGAGGCACTGAACATTTTTACCATTATCTGCACCACCTTCCACTGATTTACTGAAGAAGAAACTGCAAAGTCTGGCCAATTTTGTACACAAGTAATCTTGAAAACATTGGAGTCAACAGCAGATTCATAGTTTCCAAGACTGTAGCTAGGAACAACCCTTCAATTTCAAGATTTATCTCTCACTCAGACACACCATACCCAAACTACACCTAGCAGGAAATTGCTACTTACTTCATTTCTAGCTATTTATGTCATATTCAACAACTGTCTCTTTCTCACCTAAATCTTCTACACAACTGAGTACACTGTTATGAACAAACACATTATGGCAACAAGCCAGTGCCACTAATATCCACTCTATTGAAAACCATTTAAATACTCATCCTGCCCAACTAACCACCATCTTCAGCCCAAAGCTCACTCACATCATACCTACAAATCACAAACTTCTGTGGTAAAAATAATTTTGGGTTTCAAAACATAATCTGCTAATCACATACCAGTATTTCTTACAAAGCCTATCATTCATCATTCACTTCCAAATATCAGTTTATATGCTGTTGTGCAACTGCAGTGCAAGTAAACACTCTCAAATCATCTAGAACTGATGTACGGAAAGGGTTCACCAAGAGATTCCAGGTAGTCCTGTAGCTCTCTCTCTTTACACAATCGTCTAACACACTGCACGCCATTGCAGGGCAAATGTACTTGTTTCATTATACTACGACACGGCCTATTACAATTTCAGATTTTAAAAAAACAAATACTGCCTGATCCAACGTCATCCGCTACTCCACGCCCTTCATTCACACAACACAATCTACCTCTTGCAACTTACATTACGTTTTCACTTGTGATTATGGCTCAGCAATAGCCGAGCACTACGAAAAATACCTTATGGACTCATTTAATGTTCCCCTCCACGGAAATCTTTAGTAAAAGGCGAAAGATTTATTCGTTTTGAAGGGAAACCAGAGTGCCGATCAACGCCCTCACTTCAATACTTATGGCTGCTTCTCTATTACTTCTCCGCGAGAACGCGGAAAATTCTTTCCGTCTTGTCTACTTCTCTACCGTCAACAGACTTCCAGTGTCATGCAAGCACACACCCCAAACTAACTGTCAACGCTGAAACACGTGTCTGCCAAATGTCGTCGCTATTACTCTTTAGTTAACTATTTTCATCATTTCTGTCACCATTCAAGCTGCTTCATTACCTCACCTGCCGACAGATGGCAGCACGCCTAATTCCTGTCGGCGACTCACCGTCCGACATACAACGTCCGACACACAACTGCCCGCACTGCTCTGCATCTAACACTAATCTCTCTCCTCCCCACCACACTCGTTCACTGAAAAAACTGACAACTAGACAGTTCTTTGTACGCAAAACTAGGCCACATCAGACGCAACGTGTATGTAGATGTATGGTGCAAGGGAAATATCCCCCTGCTCCCACACATCTAATTAATACTAGTTGACAACAGAAATTAAATTTCTGTCGATAGTATTTGAACCAGTCTTATTCATTTGCCAATTTCATGCATTCCTTCTTGCAGATAACAGTGCCTTGCAAATCACTCAATTCATGTTTGCTAGCCAAACGTGCTCCTCCTAAATGTTTCGTACATCATGCATTAGTGGTGATTATCAAGACTGTGTTGTGTCTCAGCTTTTTATGGTCATCAATTGCACTCTTCTTGTGTTGCTCACTCATTCTTGTAACTCAAAAGTACGTCGTTGTCATCCAAGCCTAGCACTTGGAGCAGGCCAAATCAAATGGCTCGTCCCCGTGCCACTCGAGAAACTTCCACAAGGCTTTCATGACATGTCGCAATCAAAGTCCTTCCACAACCTGTAGCGACATTTCTGCAACGACACGGGTCCCGATACCAAAGGTATGACTTACGCTTCTAATCTATATAATAAAACCACCACTCGGAAAGCGCTATTCCCTTCCCACATCCCTCAGAATGTGGCGAACGATCATCGATTACAACCAAGATGCGATGAATCTCGATCGCAAGCCTCACGCTCAGGGAGAGTGCTACCACTCATCATTGTGGTTACGTCTACTCCAGCTTTGAACTAGAGAGAGTTGAAGACATACTACAGAAATGATCCTGTGAAGTATGATCTTGCTTGTAAGCTATCACCGCTCGCTACTTATGCCACGAGACCGTCAACACGCCCTACGAGAATACGACACACTCTTCACATTTCGCGATTTACAAGCTAGGACATTCTGCAAAGAACCTACTTCTACTCTTACTTGGCCGCCATGATCTCACTCAGCTATTTTCTGCGCTACCAGTGCTTCTTGCGTTCCGAAATCAGAGACCATTGCCTCAGGCGAGACTGTATGTAAACACCGCTTGCACCTCCGGCCGCTAGATGGCGGCCTGGGGCACATACAGTAGCATTCTATGGCGCAAGCAGACATGCCAAATAGCCACTGAAAGAGAAACACACAAGAGGGCATTCATAGGACTCTTGTGCTTTCTTTAAAACCGCCTCTCTCTTCGAAAATTTTCGCACCGCACTAGCTCATTCACCTCACTCTAACAGTGCGAACTCTTGTCGATATTTGGCCTCTCTCATGCATACTTCCTCTTTCGTTTCACTTTGCGTCTTACTTGATACCCGCCCTTAGAGCTGCTGATATACAATACTCGCAACCAATGTGTTTCTCTCTGTATCTCTTTTCGCCTATCACGAGTATTGCTTTTCCTCACATGGCAATTATGAAAACACCCACAGCTGAACAAACACTTCCATTCAGGGCCACGTCCATACTATCAATCATACACCAGTAATTTCACAGCTACTTGCTCCACTAATACATTTCTTATGTCTACTGTTCAACAGATGAAGAAGCAAAGTATACAACAAGTCTCTATGAACATCACTGTCAGGACATTTTACAGGCCTACGCATACCATGCCAATCTGTATGCTTCAACTATGATGGCCCATGTGCTATGAATAAAGAAATTTCTCATAAAATAACAAATAATTTTACAACTATACAACTACTCCGACAAGCTCCTTACTAAAATGCTACATGTTTAGCAACCCCCCCCCATCATCTCAGAATAATCTCAAGCAGTGCTTTCATCCCATGAGCACTTCTTTGCAAACAAAACCACAAACTACTTTTTATACTAGCTTCCTTGTCACAGTGAACACGAAACTAATGCTAGTGCCTCAGTTTACTAAAAAGCTTTTTTCGCTTGCAACATATAAACTACCAACTTGAACCTCTGGGATTTTCAAACACACACACATACAGAAAACTTAATTCCACAGAAATTTAGGAGTAACAGTGGTTACCTCACATTTTCATACATACTCAAATAGCTACTTCTGTGCACTTCACACAATGTTCTCATCGTGTTCCACCAGAGAGCACAGTTATCACTATGCATGGATTCTGGTAAAAGAGCATTAAATAAAAACAAACAGCCTGATCAAAGTGATTATCTGCACATCCTCTGCCAATATCATGTCACTCTATACCCGAGGGAAACTAGAATGCAGGGAAAGGAGCTTTGTTGTGAGCACTGTGTTGGTATTTCATCATTTACTGACCAAAGTCTTCTCAAGCCAAGTATGCACCAGCTCTGTGTATGGCTGGCTCAATCAAGAGCCCCTATCAATTTTACTTAAAAGACAAGCAGCATCAACAACTCACAGGAGGCACTGAACATTTTTACCATTATCTGCACCACCTTCCACTGATTTACTGAAGAAGAAACTGCAAAGTCTGGCCAATTTTGTACACAAGTAATCTTGAAAACATTGGAGTCAACAGCAGATTCATAGTTTCCAAGACTGTAGCTAGGAACAACCCTTCAATTTCAACATTTATCTCTCACTCAGACACACCATACCCAAACTACACCTAGCAGGAAATTGCTACTTACTTCATTTCTAGCTATTTATGTCATATTCAACAACTGTCTCTTTCTCACCTAAATCTTCTACACAACTGAGTACACTGTTATGAACAAACACATTATGGCAACAAGCCAGTGCCACTAATATCCACTCTATTGAAAACCATTTAAATACTCATCCTGCCCAACTAACCACCATCTTCAGCCCAAAGCTCACTCACATCATACCTACAAATCACAAACTTCTGTGGTAAAAATAATTTTGGGTTTCAAAACATAATCTGCTAATCACATACCAGTATTTCTTACAAAGCCTATCATTCATCATTCACTTCCAAATATCAGTTTATATGCTGTTGTGCAACTGCAGTGCAAGTAAACACTCTCAAATCATCTAGAACTGAGGTACGGAAAGGGTTCACCAAGAGATTCCAGGTAGTCCTGTAGCTCTCTCTCTTTACACAATCGTCTAACACACTGCACGCCATTGCAGGGCAAATGTACTTGTTTCATTATACTACGACACGGCCTATTACAATTTCAGATTTTAAAGAAACAAATACTGCCTGATCCAACGTCATCCGCTACTCCACGCCCTTCATTCACACAACACAATCTACCTCTTGCAACTAACATTACGTTTTCACTTGTGATTATGGCTCAGCAATAGCCGAGCACTACGAAAAATACCTTATAGACTCATTTAATGTTCCCCTCCACGGAAATCTTTAGTAAAAGGCGAAAGATTTATTCGTTTTGAAGGGAAACCAGAGTGCCGATCAACGCCCTCACTTCAATACTTATGGCTGCTTCTCTATTACTTCTCCGCGAGAACGCGGAAAATTCTTTCCGTCTTGTCTACTTCTCTACCGTCAACAGACTTCCAGTGTCATGCAAGCACACACCCCAAACTAACTGTCAACGCTGAAACACGTGTCTGCCAAATGTCGTCGTTATTACTCTTTAGTTAACTATTTTCATCATTTCTGTCACCATTCAAGCTGCTTCATTACCTCACCTGCCGACAGATGGCAGCACGCCTAATTCCTGTCGGCGACTCACCGTCCGACATACAACGTCCGACACACAACTGCCCGCACTGCTCTGCATCTAACACTAATCTCTCTCCTCCCCACCACACTCGTTCACTGAAAAAACTGACAACTAGACAGTTCTTTGTACGCAAAACTAGGCCACATCAGACGCAACGTGTATGTAGATGTATGGTGCAAGGGAAATATCCCCCTGCTCCCACACATCTAATTAATACTAGTTGACAACAGAAATTAAATTTCTGTCGATAGTATTTGAACCAGTCTTATTCATTTGCCAATTTCATGCATTCCTTCTTGCAGATAACAGTGCCTTGCAAATCACTCAATTCATGTTTGCTAGCCAAACGTGCTCCTCCTAAATGTTTCGTACATCATGCATTAGTGGTGATTATCAAGACTGTGTTGTGTCTCAGCTTTTTATGGTCATCAATTGCACTCTTCTTGTGTTGCTCACTCATTCTTGTAACTCAAAAGTACGTCGTTGTCATCCAAGCCTAGCACTTGGAGCAGGCCAAATCAAATGGCTCGTCCCCGTGCCACTCGAGAAACTTCCACAAGGCTTTCATGACATGTCGCAATCAAAGTCCTTCCACAACCTGTAGCGACATTTCTGCAACGACACGGGTCCCGATACCAAAGGTATGACTTACGCTTCTAATCTATATAATAAAACCACCACTCGGAAAGCGCTATTCCCTTCCCACATCCCTCAGAATGTGGCGAACGATCATCGATTACAACCAAGATGCGATGAATCTCGATCGCAAGCCTCACGCTCAGGGAGAGTGCTACCACTCATCATTGTGGTTACGTCTACTCCAGCTTTGAACTAGAGAGAGTTGAAGACATACTACAGAAATGATCCTGTGAAGTATGATCTTGCTTGCAAGCTATCACCGCTCGCTACTTATGCCACGAGACCGTCAACACGCCCTACGAGAATACGACACACTCTTCACATTTCGCGATTTACAAGCTAGGACATTCTGCAAAGAACCTACTTCTACTCTTACTTGGCCGCCATGATCTCACTCAGCTATTTTCTGCGCTACCAGTGCTTCTTGCGTTCCGAAATCAGAGACCATTGCCTCAGGCGAGACTGTATGTAAACACCGCTTGCACCTCCGGCCGCTAGATGGCGGCCTGGGGCACATACAGTAGCATTCTATGGCGCAAGCAGACATGCCAAATAGCCACTGAAAGAGAAACACACAAGAGGGCATTCATAGGACTCTTGTGCTTTCTTTAAAACCGCCTCTCTCTTCGAAAATTTTCGCACCGCACTAGCTCATTCACCTCACTCTAACAGTGCGAACTCTTGTCGATATTTGGCCTCTCTCATGCATACTTCCTCTTTCGTTTCACTTTGCGTCTTACTTGATACCCGCCCTTAGAGCTGCTGATATACAATACTCGCAACCAATGTGTTTCTCTCTGTATCTCTTTTCGCCTATCACGAGTATTGCTTTTCCTCACATGGCAATTATGAAAACACCCACAGCTGAACAAACACTTCCATTCAGGGCCACGTCCATACTATCAATCATACACCAGTAATTTCACAGCTACTTGCTCCACTAATACATTTCTTATGTCTACTGTTCAACAGATGAAGAAGCAAAGTATACAACAAGTCTCTATGAACATCACTGTCAGGACATTTTACAGACCTACGCATACCATGCCAATCTGTATGCTTCAACTATGATGGCCCATGTGCTATGAATAAAGAAATTTCACATAAAATAACAAATAATTTTACAACTATACAACTACTCCGACAAGCTCCTTACTAAAATGCTACATGTTTAGCAACCCCCCCATCATCTCAGAATAATCTCAAGCAGTGCTTTCATCCCATGAGCACTTCTTTGCAAACAAAACCACAAACTACTTTTTATACTAGCTTCCTTGTCACAGTGAACACGAAACTAATGCTAGTGCCTCAGTTTACTAAAAAGCTTTTTTCGCTTGCAACATATAAACTACCAACTTGAACCTCTGGGATTTTCAAACACACACACATACAGAAAACTTAATTCCACAGAAATTTAGGAGTAACAGTGGTTACCTCACGTTTTCATACATACTCAAATAGCTACTTCTGTGCACTTCACACAATGTTCTCATCGTGTTCCACCAGAGAGCACAGTTATCACTATGCATGGATTCTGGTAAAAGAGCATTAAATAAAAACAAACAGCCTGATCAAAGTGATTATCTGCACATCCTCTGCCAATATCATGTCACTCTATACCCGAGGGAAACTAGAATGCAGGGAAAGGAGCTTTGTTGTGAGCACTGTGTTGGTATTTCATCATTTACTAACCAAAGTCTTCTCAAGCCAAGTATGCACCAGCTCTGTGTATGGCTGGCTCAATCAAGAGCCCCTATCAATTTTACTTAAAAGACAAGCAGCATCAACAACTCACAGGAGGCACTGAACATTTTTACCATTATCTGCACCACCTTCCACTGATTTACTGAAGAAGAAACTGCAAAGTCTGGCCAATTTTGTACACAAGTAATCTTGAAAACATTGGAGTCAACAGCAGATTCATAGTTTCCAAGACTGTAGCTAGGAACAACCCTTCAATTTCAAGATTTATCTCTCACTCAGACACACCATACCCAAACTACACCTAGCAGGAAATTGCTACTTACTTCATTTCTAGCTATTTATGTCATATTCAACAACTGTCTCTTTCTCACCTAAATCTTCTACACAACTGAGTACACTGTTATGAACAAACACATTATGGCAACAAGCCAGTGCCACTAATATCCACTCTATTGAAAACCATTTAAATACTCATCCTGCCCAACTAACCACCATCTTCAGCCCAAAGCTCACTCACATCATACCTACAAATCACAAACTTCTGTGGTAAAAATAATTTTGGGTTTCAAAACATAATCTGCTAATCACATACCAGTATTTCTTACAAAGCCTATCATTCATCATTCACTTCCAAATATCAGTTTATATGCTGTTGTGCAACTGCAGTGCAAGTAAACACTCTCAAATCATCTAGAACTGAGGTACGGAAAGGGTTCACCAAGAGATTCCAGGTAGTCCTGTAGCTCTCTCTCTTTACACAATCGTCTAACACACTGCACGCCATTGCAGGGCAAATGTACTTGTTTCATTATACTACGACACGGCCTATTACAATTTCAGATTTTAAAGAAACAAATACTGCCTGATCCAACGTCATCCGCTACTCCACGCCCTTCATTCACACAACACAATCTACCTCTTGCAACTTACATTACGTTTTCACTTGTGATTATGGCTCAGCAATAGCCGAGCACTACGAAAAATACCTTATAGACTCATTTAATGTTCCCCTCCACGGAAATCTTTAGTAAAAGGCGAAAGATTTATTCGTTTTGAAGGGAAACCAGAGTGCCGATCAACGCTCTCACTTCAATACTTATGGCTGCTTCTCTATTACTTCTCCGCGAGAACGCGGAAAATTCTTTCCGTCTTGTCTACTTCTCTACCGTCAACAGACTTCCAGTGTCATGCAAGCACACACCCCAAACTAACTGTCAACGCTGAAACACGTGTCTGCCAAATGTCGTCGCTATTACTCTTTAGTTAACTATTTTCATCATTTCTGTCACCATTCAAGCTGCTTCATTACCTCACCTGCCGACAGATGGCAGCACGCCTAATTCCTGTCGGCGACTCACCGTCCGACATACAACGTCCGACACACAACTGCCCGCACTGCTCTGCATCTAACACTAATCTCTCTCCTCCCCACCACACTCGTTCACTGAAAAAACTGACAACTAGACAGTTCTTTGTACGCAAAACTAGGCCACATCAGACGCAACGTGTATGTAGATGTATGGTGCAAGGGAAATATCCCCCTGCTCCCACACATCTAATTAATACTAGTTGACAACAGAAATTAAATTTCTGTCGATAGTATTTGAACCAGTCTTATTCATTTGCCAATTTCATGCATTCCTTCTTGCAGATAACAGTGCCTTGCAAATCACTCAATTCATGTTTGCTAGCCAAACGTGCTCCTCCTAAATGTTTCGTACATCATGCATTAGTGGTGATTATCAAGACTGTGTTGTGTCTCAGCTTTTTATGGTCATCAATTGCACTCTTCTTGTGTTGCTCACTCATTCTTGTAACTCAAAAGTACGTCGTTGTCATCCAAGCCTAGCACTTGGAGCAGGCCAAATCAAATGGCTCGTCCCCGTGCCACTCGAGAAACTTCCACAAGGCTTTCATGACATGTCGCAATCAAAGTCCTTCCACAACCTGTAGCGACATTTCTGCAACGACACGGGTCCCGATACCAAAGGTATGACTTACGCTTCTAATCTATATAATAAAACCACCACTCGGAAAGCGCTATTCCCTTCCCACATCCCTCAGAATGTGGCGAACGATCATCGATTACAACCAAGATGCGATGAATCTCGATCGCAAGCCTCACGCTCAGGGAGAGTGCTACCACTCATCATTGTGGTTACGTCTACTCCAGCTTTGAACTAGAGAGAGTTGAAGACATACTACAGAAATGATCCTGTGAAGTATGATCTTGCTTGCAAGCTATCACCGCTCGCTACTTATGCCACGAGACCGTCAACACGCCCTACGAGAATACGACACACTCTTCACATTTCGCGATTTACAAGCTAGGACATTCTGCAAAGAACCTACTTCTACTCTTACTTGGCCGCCATGATCTCACTCAGCTATTTTCTGCGCTACCAGTGCTTCTTGCGTTCCGAAATCAGAGACCATTGCCTCAGGCGAGACTGTATGTAAACACCGCTTGCACCTCCGGCCGCTAGATGGCGGCCTGGGGCACATACAGTAGCATTCTATGGCGCAAGCAGACATGCCAAATAGCCACTGAAAGAGAAACACACAAGAGGGCATTCATAGGACTCTTGTGCTTTCTTTAAAACCGCCTCTCTCTTCGAAAATTTTCGCACCGCACTAGCTCATTCACCTCACTCTAACAGTGCGAACTCTTGTCGATATTTGGCCTCTCTCATGCATACTTCCTCTTTCGTTTCACTTTGCGTCTTACTTGATACCCGCCCTTAGAGCTGCTGATATACAATACTCGCAACCAATGTGTTTCTCTCTGTATCTCTTTTCGCCTATCACGAGTATTGCTTTTCCTCACATGGCAATTATGAAAACACCCACAGCTGAACAAACACTTCCATTCAGGGCCACGTCCATACTATCAATCATACACCAGTAATTTCGCAGCTACTTGCTCCACTAATACATTTCTTATGTCTACTGTTCAACAGATGAAGAAGCAAAGTATACAACAAGTCTCTATGAACATCACTGTCAGGACATTTTACAGACCTACGCATACCATGCCAATCTGTATGCTTCAACTATGATGGCCCATGTGCTATGAATAAAGAAATTTCTCATAAAATAACAAATAATTTTACAACTATACAACTACTCCGACAAGCTCCTTACTAAAATGCTACATGTTTAGCAACCCCCCCATCATCTCAGAATAATCTCAAGCAGTGCTTTCATCCCATGAGCACTTCTTTGCAAACAAAACCACAAACTACTTTTTATACTAGCTTCCTTGTCACAGTGAACACGAAACTAATGCTAGTGCCTCAGTTTACTAAAAAGCTTTTTTCGCTTGCAACATATAAACTACCAACTTGAACCTCTGGGATTTTCAAACACACACACATACAGAAAACTTAATTCCACAGAAATTTAGGAGTAACAGTGGTTACCTCACATTTTCATACATACTCAAATAGCTACTTCTGTGCACTTCACACAATGTTCTCATCGTGTTCCACCAGAGAGCACAGTTATCACTATGCATGGATTCTGGTAAAAGAGCATTAAATAAAAACAAACAGCCTGATCAAAGTGATTATCTGCACATCCTCTGCCAATATCATGTCACTCTATACCCGAGGGAAACTAGAATGCAGGGAAAGGAGCTTTGTTGTGAGCACTGTGTTGGTATTTCATCATTTACTAACCAAAGTCTTCTCAAGCCAAGTATGCACCAGCTCTGTGTATGGCTGGCTCAATCAAGAGCCCCTATCAATTTTACTTAAAAGACAAGCAGCATCAACAACTCACAGGAGGCACTGAACATTTTTACCATTATCTGCACCACCTTCCACTGATTTACTGAAGAAGAAACTGCAAAGTCTGGCCAATTTTGTACACAAGTAATCTTGAAAACATTGGAGTCAACAGCAGATTCATAGTTTCCAAGACTGTAGCTAGGAACAACCCTTCAATTTCAAGATTTATCTCTCACTCAGACACACCATACCCAAACTACACCTAGCAGGAAATTGCTACTTACTTCATTTCTAGCTATTTATGTCATATTCAACAACTGTCTCTTTCTCACCTAAATCTTCTACACAACTGAGTACACTGTTATGAACAAACACATTATGGCAACAAGCCAGTGCCACTAATATCCACTCTATTGAAAACCATTTAAATACTCATCCTGCCCAACTAACCACCATCTTCAGCCCAAAGCTCACTCACATCATACCTACAAATCACAAACTTCTGTGGTAAAAATAATTTTGGGTTTCAAAACATAATCTGCTAATCACATACCAGTATTTCTTACAAAGCCTATCATTCATCATTCACTTCCAAATATCAGTTTATATACTGTTGTGCAACTGCAGTGCAAGTAAACACTCTCAAATCATCTAGAACTGAGGTACGGAAAGGGTTCACCAAGAGATTCCAGGTAGTCCTGTAGCTCTCTCTCTTTACACAATCGTCTAACACACTGCACGCCACTGCAGGGCAAATGTACTTGTTTCATTATACTACGACACGGCCTATTACAATTTCAGATTTTAAAAAAACAAATACTGCCTGATCCAACGTCATCCGCTACTCCACGCCCTTCATTCACACAACACAATCTACCTCTTGCAACTTACATTACGTTTTCACTTGTGCTTATGGCTCAGCAATAGCCGAGCACTACGAAAAATACCTTATAGACTCATTTAATGTTCCCCTCCACGGAAATCTTTAGTAAAAGGCGAAAGATTTATTCGTTTTGAAGGGAAACCAGAGTGCCGATCAACGCCCTCACTTCAATACTTATGGCTGCTTCTCTATTACTTCTCCGCGAGAACGCGGAAAATTCTTTCCGTCTTGTCTACTTCTCTACCGTCAACAGACTTCCAGTGTCATGCAAGCACACACCCCAAACTAACTGTCAACGCTGAAACACGTGTCTGCCAAATGTCGTCGCTATTACTCTTTAGTTAACTATTTTCATCATTTCTGTCACCATTCAAGCTGCTTCATTACCTCACCTGCCGACAGATGGCAGCACGCCTAATTCCTGTCGGCGACTCACCGTCCGACATACAACGTCCGACACACAACTGCCCGCACTGCTCTGCATCTAACACTAATCTCTCTCCTCCCCACCACACTCGTTCACTGAAAAAACTGACAACTAGACAGTTCTTTGTACGCAAAACTAGGCCACATCAGACGCAACGTGTATGTAGATGTATGGTGCAAGGGAAATATCCCCCTGCTCCCACACATCTAATTAATACTAGTTGACAACAGAAATTAAATTTCTGTCGATAGTATTTGAACCAGTCTTATTCATTTGCCAATTTCATGCATTCCTTCTTGCAGATAACAGTGCCTTGCAAATCACTCAATTCATGTTTGCTAGCCAAACGTGCTCCTCCTAAATGTTTCGTACATCATGCATTAGTGGTGATTATCAAGACTGTGTTGTGTCTCAGCTTTTTATGGTCATCAATTGCACTCTTCTTGTGTTGCTCACTCATTCTTGTAACTCAAAAGTACGTCGTTGTCATCCAAGCCTAGCACTTGGAGCAGGCCAAATCAAATGGCTCGTCCCCGTGCCACTCGAGAAACTTCCACAAGGCTTTCATGACATGTCGCAATCAAAGTCCTTCCACAACCTGTAGCGACATTTCTGCAACGACACGGGTCCCGATACCAAAGGTATGACTTACGCTTCTAATCTATATAATAAAACCACCACTCGGAAAGCGCTATTCCCTTCCCACATCCCTCAGAATGTGGCGAACGATCATCGATTACAACCAAGATGCGATGAATCTCGATCGCAAGCCTCACGCTCAGGGAGAGTGCTACCACTCATCATTGTGGTTACGTCTACTCCAGCTTTGAACTAGAGAGAGTTGAAGACATACTACAGAAATGATCCTGTGAAGTATGATCTTGCTTGCAAGCTATCACCGCTCGCTACTTATGCCACGAGACCGTCAACACGCCCTACGAGAATACGACACACTCTTCACATTTCGCGATTTACAAGCTAGGACATTCTGCAAAGAACCTACTTCTACTCTTACTTGGCCGCCATGATCTCACTCAGCTATTTTCTGCGCTACCAGTGCTTCTTGCGTTCCGAAATCAGAGACCATTGCCTCAGGCGAGACTGTATGTAAACACCGCTTGCACCTCCGGCCGCTAGATGGCGGCCTGGGGCACATACAGTAGCATTCTATGGCGCAAGCAGACATGCCAAATAGCCACTGAAAGAGAAACACACAAGAGGGCATTCATAGGACTCTTGTGCTTTCTTTAAAACCGCCTCTCTCTTCGAAAATTTTCGCACCGCACTAGCTCATTCACCTCACTCTAACAGTGCGAACTCTTGTCGATATTTGGCCTCTCTCATGCATACTTCCTCTTTCGTTTCACTTTGCGTCTTACTTGATACCCGCCCTTAGAGCTGCTGATATACAATACTCGCAACCAATGTGTTTCTCTCTGTATCTCTTTTCGCCTATCACGAGTATTGCTTTTCCTCACATGGCAATTATGAAAACACCCACAGCTGAACAAACACTTCCATTCAGGGCCACGTCCATACTATCAATCATACACCAGTAATTTCGCAGCTACTTGCTCCACTAATACATTTCTTATGTCTACTGTTCAACAGATGAAGAAGCAAAGTATACAACAAGTCTCTATGAACATCACTGTCAGGACATTTTACAGACCTACGCATACCATGCCAATCTGTATGCTTCAACTATGATGGCCCATGTGCTATGAATAAAGAAATTTCTCATAAAATAACAAATAATTTTACAACTATACAACTACTCCGACAAGCTCCTTACTAAAATGCTACATGTTTAGCAACCCCCCCATCATCTCAGAATAATCTCAAGCAGTGCTTTCATCCCATGAGCACTTCTTTGCAAACAAAACCACAAACTACTTTTTATACTAGCTTCCTTGTCACAGTGAACACGAAACTAATGCTAGTGCCTCAGTTTACTAAAAAGCTTTTTTCGCTTGCAACATATAAACTACCAACTTGAACCTCTGGGATTTTCAAACACACACACACATACAGAAAACTTAATTCCACAGAAATTTAGGAGTAACAGTGGTTACCTCACGTTTTCATACATACTCAAATAGCTACTTCTGTGCACTTCACACAATGTTCTCATCGTGTTCCACCAGAGAGCACAGTTATCACTATGCATGGATTCTGGTAAAAGAGCATTAAATAAAAACAAACAGCCTGATCAAAGTGATTATCTGCACATCCTCTGCCAATATCATGTCACTCTATACCCGAGGGAAACTAGAATGCAGGGAAAGGAGCTTTGTTGTGAGCACTGTGTTGGTATTTCATCATTTACTGACCAAAGTCTTCTCAAGCCAAGTATGCACCAGCTCTGTGTATGGCTGGCTCAATCAAGAGCCCCTATCAATTTTACTTAAAAGACAAGCAGCATCAACAACTCACAGGAGGCACTGAACATTTTTACCATTATCTGCACCACCTTCCACTGATTTACTGAAGAAGAAACTGCAAAGTCTGGCCAATTTTGTACACAAGTAATCTTGAAAACATTGGAGTCAACAGCAGATTCATAGTTTCCAAGACTGTAGCTAGGAACAACCCTTCAATTTCAAGATTTATCTCTCACTCAGACACACCATACCCAAACTACACCTAGCAGGAAATTGCTACTTACTTCATTTCTAGCTATTTATGTCATATTCAACAACTGTCTCTTTCTCACCTAAATCTTCTACACAACTGAGTACACTGTTATGAACAAACACATTATGGCAACAAGCCAGTGCCACTAATATCCACTCTATTGAAAACCATTTAAATACTCATCCTGCCCAACTAACCACCATCTTCAGCCCAAAGCTCACTCACATCATACCTACAAATCACAAACTTCTGTGGTAAAAATAATTTTGGGTTTCAAAACATAATCTGCTAATCACATACCAGTATTTCTTACAAAGCCTATCATTCATCATTCACTTCCAAATATCAGTTTATATGCTGTTGTGCAACTGCAGTGCAAGTAAACACTCTCAAATCATCTAGAACTGAGGTACGGAAAGGGTTCACCAAGAGATTCCAGGTAGTCCTGTAGCTCTCTCTCTTTACACAATCGTCTAACACACTGCACGCCATTGCAGGGCAAATGTACTTGTTTCATTATACTACGACACGGCCTATTACAATTTCAGATTTTAAAGAAACAAATACTGCCTGATCCAACGTCATCCGCTACTCCACGCCCTTCATTCACACAACACAATCTACCTCTTGCAACTTACATTACGTTTTCACTTGTGATTATGGCTCAGCAATAGCCGAGCACTACGAAAAATACCTTATAGACTCATTTAATGTTCCCCTCCACGGAAATCTTTAGTAAAAGGCGAAAGATTTATTCGTTTTGAAGGGAAACCAGAGTGCCGATCAACGCCCTCACTTCAATACTTATGGCTGCTTCTCTATTACTTCTCCGCGAGAACGCGGAAAATTCTTTCCGTCTTGTCTACTTCTCTACCGTCAACAGACTTCCAGTGTCATGCAAGCACACACCCCAAACTAACTGTCAACGCTGAAACACGTGTCTGCCAAATGTCGTCGCTATTACTCTTTAGTTAACTATTTTCATCATTTCTGTCACCATTCAAGCTGCTTCATTACCTCACCTGCCGACAGATGGCAGCACGCCTAATTCCTGTCGGCGACTCACCGTCCGACATACAACGTCCGACACACAACTGCCCGCACTGCTCTGCATCTAACACTAATCTCTCTCCTCCCCACCACACTCGTTCACTGAAAAAACTCACAACTAGACAGTTCTTTGTACGCAAAACTAGGCCACATCAGACGCAACGTGTATGTAGATGTATGGTGCAAGGGAAATATCCCCCTGCTCCCACACATCTAATTAATACTAGTTGACAACAGAAATTAAATTTCTGTCGATAGTATTTGAACCAGTCTTATTCATTTGCCAATTTCATGCATTCCTTCTTGCAGATAACAGTGCCTTGCAAATCACTCAATTCATGTTTGCTAGCCAAACGTGCTCCTCCTAAATGTTTCGTACATCATGCATTAGTGGTGATTATCAAGACTGTGTTGTGTCTCAGCTTTTTATGGTCATCAATTGCACTCTTCTTGTGTTGCTCACTCATTCTTGTAACTCAAAAGTACGTCGTTGTCATCCAAGCCTAGCACTTGGAGCAGGCCAAATCAAATGGCTCGTCCCCGTGCCACTCGAGAAACTTCCACAAGGCTTTCATGACATGTCGCAATCAAAGTCCTTCCACAACCTGTAGCGACATTTCTGCAACGACGCGGGTCCCGATACCAAAGGTATGACTTACGCTTCTAATCTATATAATAAAACCACCACTCGGAAAGCGCTATTCCCTTCCCACATCCCTCAGAATGTGGTGAACGATCATCGATTACAACCAAGATGCGATGAATCTCGATCGCAAGCCTCACGCTCAGGGAGAGTGCTACCACTCATCATTGTGGTTACGTCTACTCCAGCTTTGAACTAGAGAGAGTTGAAGACATACTACAGAAATGATCCTGTGAAGTATGATCTTGCTTGCAAGCTATCACCGCTCGCTACTTATGCCACGAGACCGTCAACACGCCCTACGAGAATACGACACACTCTTCACATTTCGCGATTTACAAGCTAGGACATTCTGCAAAGAACCTACTTCTACTCTTACTTGGCCGCCATGATCTCACTCAGCTATTTTCTGCGCTACCAGTGCTTCTTGCGTTCCGAAATCAGAGACCATTGCCTCAGGCGAGACTGTATGTAAACACCGCTTGCACCTCCGGCCGCTAGATGGCGGCCTGGGGCACATACAGTAGCATTCTATGGCGCAAGCAGACATGCCAAATAGCCACTGAAAGAGAAACACACAAGAGGGCATTCATAGGACTCTTGTGCTTTCTTTAAAACCGCCTCTCTCTTCGAAAATTTTCGCACCGCACTAGCTCATTCACCTCACTCTAACAGTGCGAACTCTTGTCGATATTTGGCCTCTCTCATGCATACTTCCTCTTTCGTTTCACTTTGCGTCTTACTTGATACCCGCCCTTAGAGCTGCTGATATACAATACTCGCAACCAATGTGTTTCTCTCTGTATCTCTTTTCGCCTATCACGAGTATTGCTTTTCCTCACATGGCAATTATGAAAACACCCACAGCTGAACAAACACTTCCATTCAGGGCCACGTCCATACTATCAATCATACACCAGTAATTTCACAGCTACTTGCTCCACTAATACATTTCTTATGTCTACTGTTCAACAGATGAAGAAGCAAAGTATACAACAAGTCTCTATGAACATCACTGTCAGGACATTTTACAGACCTACGCATACCATGCCAATCTGTATGCTTCAACTATGATGGCCCATGTGCTATGAATAAAGAAATTTCTCATAAAATAACAAATAATTTTACAACTATACAACTACTCCGACAAGCTCCTTACTAAAATGCTACATGTTTAGCAACCCCCCCATCATCTCAGAATAATCTCAAGCAGTGCTTTCATCCCATGAGCACTTCTTTGCAAACAAAACCACAAACTACTTTTTATACTAGCTTCCTTGTCACAGTGAACACGAAACTAATGCTAGTGCCTCAGTTTACTAAAAAGCTTTTTTCGCTTGCAACATATAAACTACCAACTTGAACCTCTGGGATTTTCAAACACACACACATACAGAAAACTTAATTCCACAGAAATTTAGGAGTAACAGTGGTTACCTCACATTTTCATACATACTCAAATAGCTACTTCTGTGCACTTCACACAATGTTCTCATCGTGTTCCACCAGAGAGCACAGTTATCACTATGCATGGATTCTGGTAAAAGAGCATTAAATAAAAACAAACAGCCTGATCAAAGTGATTATCTGCACATCCTCTGCCAATATCATGTCACTCTATACCCGAGGGAAACTAGAATGCAGGGAAAGGAGCTTTGTTGTGAGCACTGTGTTGGTATTTCATCATTTACTGACCAAAGTCTTCTCAAGCCAAGTATGCACCAGCTCTGTGTATGGCTGGCTCAATCAAGAGCCCCTATCAATTTTACTTAAAAGACAAGCAGCATCAACAACTCACAGGAGGCACTGAACATTTTTACCATTATCTGCACCACCTTCCACTGATTTACTGAAGAAGAAACTGCAAAGTCTGGCCAATTTTGTACACAAGTAATCTTGAAAACATTGGAGTCAACAGCAGATTCATAGTTTCCAAGACTGTAGCTAGGAACAACCCTTCAATTTCAAGATTTATCTCTCACTCAGACACACCATACCCAAACTACACCTAGCAGGAAATTGCTACTTACTTCATTTCTAGCTATTTATGTCATATTCAACAACTGTCTCTTTCTCACCTAAATCTTCTACACAACTGAGTACACTGTTATGAACAAACACATTATGGCAACAAGCCAGTGCCACTAATATCCACTCTATTGAAAACCATTTAAATACTCATCCTGCCCAACTAACCACCATCTTCAGCCCAAAGCTCACTCACATCATACCTACAAATCACAAACTTCTGTGGTAAAAATAATTTTGGGTTTCAAAACATAATCTGCTAATCACATACCAGTATTTCTTACAAAGCCTATCATTCATCATTCACTTCCAAATATCAGTTTATATGCTGTTGTGCAACTGCAGTGCAAGTAAACACTCTCAAATCATCTAGAACTGAGGTACGGAAAGGGTTCACCAAGAGATTCCAGGTAGTCCTGTAGCTCTCTCTCTTTACACAATCGTCTAACACACTGCACGCCATTGCAGGGCAAATGTACTTGTTTCATTATACTACGACACGGCCTATTACAATTTCAGATTTTAAAAAAACAAATACTGCCTGATCCAACGTCATCCGCTACTCCACGCCCTTCATTCACACAACACAATCTACCTCTTGCAACTTACATTACGTTTTCACTTGTGATTATGGCTCAGCAATAGCCGAGCACTACGAAAAATACCTTATAGACTCATTTAATGTTCCCCTCCACGGAAATCTTTAGTAAAAGGCGAAAGATTTATTCGTTTTGAAGGGAAACCAGAGTGCCGATCAACGCCCTCACTTCAATACTTATGGCTGCTTCTCTATTACTTCTCCGCGAGAACGCGGAAAATTCTTTCCGTCTTGTCTACTTCTCTACCGTCAACAGACTTCCAGTGTCATGCAAGCACACACCCCAAACTAACTGTCAACGCTGAAACACGTGTCTGCCAAATGTCGTCGCTATTACTCTTTAGTTAACTATTTTCATCATTTCTGTCACCATTCAAGCTGCTTCATTACCTCACCTGCCGACAGATGGCAGCACGCCTAATTCCTGTCGGCGACTCACCGTCCGACATACAACGTCCGACACACAACTGCCCGCACTGCTCTGCATCTAACACTAATCTCTCTCCTCCCCACCACACTCGTTCACTGAAAAAACTGACAACTAGACAGTTCTTTGTACGCAAAACTAGGCCACATCAGACGCAACGTGTATGTAGATGTATGGTGCAAGGGAAATATCCCCCTGCTCCCACACATCTAATTAATACTAGTTGACAACAGAAATTAAATTTCTGTCGATAGTATTTGAACCAGTCTTATTCATTTGCCAATTTCATGCATTCCTTCTTGCAGATAACAGTGCCTTGCAAATCACTCAATTCATGTTTGCTAGCCAAACGTGCTCCTCCTAAATGTTTCGTACATCATGCATTAGTGGTGATTATCAAGACTGTGTTGTGTCTCAGCTTTTTATGGTCATCAATTGCACTCTTCTTGTGTTGCTCACTCATTCTTGTAACTCAAAAGTACGTCGTTGTCATCCAAGCCTAGCACTTGGAGCAGGCCAAATCAAATGGCTCGTCCCCGTGCCACTCGAGAAACTTCCACAAGGCTTTCATGACATGTCGCAATCAAAGTCCTTCCACAACCTGTAGCGACATTTCTGCAACGACACGGGTCCCGATACCAAAGGTATGACTTACGCTTCTAATCTATATAATAAAACCACCACTCGGAAAGCGCTATTCCCTTCCCACATCCCTCAGAATGTGGCGAACGATCATCGATTACAACCAAGATGCGATGAATCTCGATCGCAAGCCTCACGCTCAGGGAGAGTGCTACCACTCATCATTGTGGTTACGTCTACTCCAGCTTTGAACTAGAGAGAGTTGAAGACATACTACAGAAATGATCCTGTGAAGTATGATCTTGCTTGTAAGCTATCACCGCTCGCTACTTATGCCACGAGACCGTCAACACGCCCTACGAGAATACGACACACTCTTCACATTTCGCGATTTACAAGCTAGGACATTCTGCAAAGAACCTACTTCTACTCTTACTTGGCCGCCATGATCTCACTCAGCTATTTTCTGCGCTACCAGTGCTTCTTGCGTTCCGAAATCAGAGACCATTGCCTCAGGCGAGACTGTATGTAAACACCGCTTGCACCTCCGGCCGCTAGATGGCGGCCTGGGGCACATACAGTAGCATTCTATGGCGCAAGCAGACATGCCAAATAGCCACTGAAAGAGAAACACACAAGAGGGCATTCATAGGACTCTTGTGCTTTCTTTAAAACCGCCTCTCTCTTCGAAAATTTTCGCACCGCACTAGCTCATTCACCTCACTCTAACAGTGCGAACTCTTGTCGATATTTGGCCTCTCTCATGCATACTTCCTCTTTCGTTTCACTTTGCGTCTTACTTGATACCCGCCCTTAGAGCTGCTGATATACAATACTCGCAACCAATGTGTTTCTCTCTGTATCTCTTTTCGCCTATCACGAGTATTGCTTTTCCTCACATGGCAATTATGAAAACACCCACAGCTGAACAAACACTTCCATTCAGGGCCACGTCCATACTATCAATCATACACCAGTAATTTCACAGCTACTTGCTCCACTAATACATTTCTTATGTCTACTGTTCAACAGATGAAGAAGCAAAGTATACAACAAGTCTCTATGAACATCACTGTCAGGACATTTTACAGGCCTACGCATACCATGCCAATCTGTATGCTTCAACTATGATGGCCCATGTGCTATGAATAAAGAAATTTCTCATAAAATAACAAATAATTTTACAACTATACAACTACTCCGACAAGCTCCTTACTAAAATGCTACATGTTTAGCAACCCCCCCATCATCTCAGAATAATCTCAAGCAGTGCTTTCATCCCATGAGCACTTCTTTGCAAACAAAACCACAAACTACTTTTTATACTAGCTTCCTTGTCACAGTGAACACGAAACTAATGCTAGTGCCTCAGTTTACTAAAAAGCTTTTTTCGCTTGCAACATATAAACTACCAACTTGAACCTCTGGGATTTTCAAACACACACACATACAGAAAACTTAATTCCACAGAAATTTAGGAGTAACAGTGGTTACCTCACATTTTCATACATACTCAAATAGCTACTTCTGTGCACTTCACACAATGTTCTCATCGTGTTCCACCAGAGAGCACAGTTATCACTATGCATGGATTCTGGTAAAAGAGCATTAAATAAAAACAAACAGCCTGATCAAAGTGATTATCTGCACATCCTCTGCCAATATCATGTCACTCTATACCCGAGGGAAACTAGAATGCAGGGAAAGGAGCTTTGTTGTGAGCACTGTGTTGGTATTTCATCATTTACTGACCAAAGTCTTCTCAAGCCAAGTATGCACCAGCTCTGTGTATGGCTGGCTCAATCAAGAGCCCCTATCAATTTTACTTAAAAGACAAGCAGCATCAACAACTCACAGGAGGCACTGAACATTTTTACCATTATCTGCACCACCTTCCACTGATTTACTGAAGAAGAAACTGCAAAGTCTGGCCAATTTTGTACACAAGTAATCTTGAAAACATTGGAGTCAACAGCAGATTCATAGTTTCCAAGACTGTAGCTAGGAACAACCCTTCAATTTCAAGATTTATCTCTCACTCAGACACACCATACCCAAACTACACCTAGCAGGAAATTGCTACTTACTTCATTTCTAGCTATTTATGTCATATTCAACAACTGTCTCTTTCTCACCTAAATCTTCTACACAACTGAGTACACTGTTATGAACAAACACATTATGGCAACAAGCCAGTGCCACTAATATCCACTCTATTGAAAACCATTTAAATACTCATCCTGCCCAACTAACCACCATCTTCAGCCCAAAGCTCACTCACATCATACCTACAAATCACAAACTTCTGTGGTAAAAATAATTTTGGGTTTCAAAACATAATCTGCTAATCACATACCAGTATTTCTTACAAAGCCTATCATTCATCATTCACTTCCAAATATCAGTTTATATGCTGTTGTGCAACTGCAGTGCAAGTAAACACTCTCAAATCATCTAGAACTGAGGTACGGAAAGGGTTCACCAAGAGATTCCAGGTAGTCCTGTAGCTCTCTCTCTTTACACAATCGTCTAACACACTGCACGCCATTGCAGGGCAAATGTACTTGTTTCATTATACTACGACACGGCCTATTACAATTTCAGATTTTAAAGAAACAAATACTGCCTGATCCAACGTCATCCGCTACTCCACGCCCTTCATTCACACAACACAATCTACCTCTTGCAACTTACATTACGTTTTCACTTGTGATTATGGCTCAGCAATACCCGAGCACTACGAAAAATACCTTATAGACTCATTTAATGTTCCCCTCCACGGAAATCTTTAGTAAAAGGCGAAAGATTTATTCGTTTTGAAGGGAAACCAGAGTGCCGATCAACGCCCTCACTTCAATACTTATGGCTGCTTCTCTATTACTTCTCCGCGAGAACGCGGAAAATTCTTTCCGTCTTGTCTACTTCTCTACCGTCAACAGACTTCCAGTGTCATGCAAGCACACACCCCAAACTAACTGTCAACGCTGAAACACGTGTCTGCCAAATGTCGTCGTTATTACTCTTTAGTTAACTATTTTCATCATTTCTGTCACCATTCAAGCTGCTTCATTACCTCACCTGCCGACAGATGGCAGCACGCCTAATTCCTGTCGGCGACTCACCGTCCGACATACAACGTCCGACACACAACTGCCCGCACTGCTCTGCATCTAACACTAATCTCTCTCCTCCCCACCACACTCGTTCACTGAAAAAACTGACAACTAGACAGTTCTTTGTACGCAAAACTAGGCCACATCAGACGCAACGTGTATGTAGATGTATGGTGCAAGGGAAATATCCCCCTGCTCCCACACATCTAATTAATACTAGTTGACAACAGAAATTAAATTTCTGTCGATAGTATTTGAACCAGTCTTATTCATTTGCCAATTTCATGCATTCCTTCTTGCAGATAACAGTGCCTTGCAAATCACTCAATTCATGTTTGCTAGCCAAACGTGCTCCTCCTAAATGTTTCGTACATCATGCATTAGTGGTGATTATCAAGACTGTGTTGTGTCTCAGCTTTTTATGGTCATCAATTGCACTCTTCTTGTGTTGCTCACTCATTCTTGTAACTCAAAAGTACGTCGTTGTCATCCAAGCCTAGCACTTGGAGCAGGCCAAATCAAATGGCTCGTCCCCGTGCCACTCGAGAAACTTCCACAAGGCTTTCATGACATGTCGCAATCAAAGTCCTTCCACAACCTGTAGCGACATTTCTGCAACGACACGGGTCCCGATACCAAAGGTATGACTTACGCTTCTAATCTATATAATAAAACCACCACTCGGAAAGCGCTATTCCCTTCCCACATCCCTCAGAATGTGGCGAACGATCATCGATTACAACCAAGATGCGATGAATCTCGATCGCAAGCCTCACGCTCAGGGAGAGTGCTACCACTCATCATTGTGGTTACGTCTACTCCAGCTTTGAACTAGAGAGAGTTGAAGACATACTACAGAAATGATCCTGTGAAGTATGATCTTGCTTGCAAGCTATCACCGCTCGCTACTTATGCCACGAGACCGTCAACACGCCCTACGAGAATACGACACACTCTTCACATTTCGCGATTTACAAGCTAGGACATTCTGCAAAGAACCTACTTCTACTCTTACTTGGCCGCCATGATCTCACTCAGCTATTTTCTGCGCTACCAGTGCTTCTTGCGTTCCGAAATCAGAGACCATTGCCTCAGGCGAGACTGTATGTAAACACCGCTTGCACCTCCGGCCGCTAGATGGCGGCCTGGGGCACATACAGTAGCATTCTATGGCGCAAGCAGACATGCCAAATAGCCACTGAAAGAGAAACACACAAGAGGGCATTCATAGGACTCTTGTGCTTTCTTTAAAACCGCCTCTCTCTTCGAAAATTTTCGCACCGCACTAGCTCATTCACCTCACTCTAACAGTGCGAACTCTTGTCGATATTTGGCCTCTCTCATGCATACTTCCTCTTTCGTTTCACTTTGCGTCTTACTTGATACCCGCCCTTAGAGCTGCTGATATACAATACTCGCAACCAATGTGTTTCTCTCTGTATCTCTTTTCGCCTATCACGAGTATTGCTTTTCCTCACATGGCAATTATGAAAACACCCACAGCTGAACAAACACTTCCATTCAGGGCCACGTCCATACTATCAATCATACACCAGTAATTTCACAGCTACTTGCTCCACTAATACATTTCTTATGTCTACTGTTCAACAGATGAAGAAGCAAAGTATACAACAAGTCTCTATGAACATCACTGTCAGGACATTTTACAGGCCTACGCATACCATGCCAATCTGTATGCTTCAACTATGATGGCCCATGTGCTATGAATAAAGAAATTTCTCATAAAATAACAAATAATTTTACAACTATACAACTACTCCGACAAGCTCCTTACTAAAATGCTACATGTTTAGCAACCCCCCCATCATCTCAGAATAATCTCAAGCAGTGCTTTCATCCCATGAGCACTTCTTTGCAAACAAAACCACAAACTACTTTTTATACTAGCGTCCTTGTCACAGTGAACACGAAACTAATGCTAGTGCCTCAGTTTACTAAAAAGCTTTTTTCGCTTGCAACATATAAACTACCAACTTGAACCTCTGGGATTTTCAAACACACACACATACAGAAAACTTAATTCCACAGAAATTTAGGAGTAACAGTGGTTACCTCACATTTTCATACATACTCAAATAGCTACTTCTGTGCACTTCACACAATGTTCTCATCGTGTTCCACCAGAGAGCACAGTTATCACTATGCATGGATTCTGGTAAAAGAGCATTAAATAAAAACAAACAGCCTGATCAAAGTGATTATCTGCACATCCTCTGCCAATATCATGTCACTCTATACCCGAGGGAAACTAGAATGCAGGGAAAGGAGCTTTGTTGTGAGCACTGTGTTGGTATTTCATCATTTACTGACCAAAGTCTTCTCAAGCCAAGTATGCACCAGCTCTGTGTATGGCTGGCTCAATCAAGAGCCCCTATCAATTTTACTTAAAAGACAAGCAGCATCAACAACTCACAGGAGGCACTGAACATTTTTACCATTATCTGCACCACCTTCCACTGATTTACTGAAGAAGAAACTGCAAAGTCTGGCCAATTTTGTACACAAGTAATCTTGAAAACATTGGAGTCAACAGCAGATTCATAGTTTCCAAGACTGTAGCTAGGAACAACCCTTCAATTTCAAGATTTATCTCTCACTCAGACACACCATACCCAAACTACACCTAGCAGGAAATTGCTACTTACTTCATTTCTAGCTATTTATGTCATATTCAACAACTGTCTCTTTCTCACCTAAATCTTCTACACAACTGAGTACACTGTTATGAACAAACACATTATGGCAACAAGCCAGTGCCACTAATATCCACTCTATTGAAAACCATTTAAATACTCATCCTGCCCAACTAACCACCATCTTCAGCCCAAAGCTCACTCACATCATACCTACAAATCACAAACTTCTGTGGTAAAAATAATTTTGGGTTTCAAAACATAATCTGCTAATCACATACCAGTATTTCTTACAAAGCCTATCATTCATCATTCACTTCCAAATATCAGTTTATATGCTGTTGTGCAACTGCAGTGCAAGTAAACACTCTCAAATCATCTAGAACTGAGGTACGGAAAGGGTTCACCAAGAGATTCCAGGTAGTCCTGTAGCTCTCTCTCTTTACACAATCGTCTAACACACTGCACGCCACTGCAGGGCAAATGTACTTGTTTCATTATACTACGACACGGCCTATTACAATTTCAGATTTTAAAAAAACAAATACTGCCTGATCCAACGTCATCCGCTACTCCACGCCCTTCATTCACACAACACAATCTACCTCTTGCAACTTACATTACGTTTTCACTTGTGATTATGGCTCAGCAATAGCCGAGCACTACGAAAAATACCTTATAGACTCATTTAATGTTCCCCTCCACGGAAATCTTTAGTAAAAGGCGAAAGATTTATTCGTTTTGAAGGGAAACCAGAGTGCCGATCAACGCCCTCACTTCAATACTTATGGCTGCTTCTCTATTACTTCTCCGCGAGAACGCGGAAAATTCTTTCCGTCTTGTCTACTTCTCTACCGTCAACAGACTTCCAGTGTCATGCAAGCACACACCCCAAACTAACTGTCAACGCTGAAACACGTGTCTGCCAAATGTCGTCGCTATTACTCTTTAGTTAACTATTTTCATCATTTCTGTCACCATTCAAGCTGCTTCATTACCTCACCTGCCGACAGATGGCAGCACGCCTAATTCCTGTCGGCGACTCACCGTCCGACATACAACGTCCGACACACAACTGCCCGCACTGCTCTGCATCTAACACTAATCTCTCTCCTCCCCACCACACTCGTTCACTGAAAAAACTGACAACTAGACAGTTCTTTGTACGCAAAACTAGGCCACATCAGACGCAACGTGTATGTAGATGTATGGTGCAAGGGAAATATCCCCCTGCTCCCACACATCTAATTAATACTAGTTGACAACAGAAATTAAATTTCTGTCGATAGTATTTGAACCAGTCTTATTCATTTGCCAATTTCATGCATTCCTTCTTGCAGATAACAGTGCCTTGCAAATCACTCAATTCATGTTTGCTAGCCAAACGTGCTCCTCCTAAATGTTTCGTACATCATGCATTAGTGGTGATTATCAAGACTGTGTTGTGTCTCAGCTTTTTATGGTCATCAATTGCACTCTTCTTGTGTTGCTCACTCATTTTTGTAACTCAAAAGTACGTCGTTGTCATCCAAGCCTAGCACTTGGAGCAGGCCAAATCAAATGGCTCGTCCCCGTGCCACTCGAGAAACTTCCACAAGGCTTTCATGACATGTCGCAATCAAAGTCCTTCCACAACCTGTAGCGACATTTCTGCAACGACACGGGTCCCGATACCAAAGGTATGACTTACGCTTCTAATCTATATAATAAAACCACCACTCGGAAAGCGCTATTCCCTTCCCACATCCCTCAGAATGTGGCGAACGATCATCGATTACAACCAAGATGCGATGAATCTCGATCGCAAGCCTCACGCTCAGGGAGAGTGCTACCACTCATCATTGTGGTTACGTCTACTCCAGCTTTGAACTAGAGAGAGTTGAAGACATACTACAGAAATGATCCTGTGAAGTATGATCTTGCTTGTAAGCTATCACCGCTCGCTACTTATGCCACGAGACCGTCAACACGCCCTACGAGAATACGACACACTCTTCACATTTCGCGATTTACAAGCTAGGACATTCTGCAAAGAACCTACTTCTACTCTTACTTGGCCGCCATGATCTCACTCAGCTATTTTCTGCGCTACCAGTGCTTCTTGCGTTCCGAAATCAGAGACCATTGCCTCAGGCGAGACTGTATGTAAACACCGCTTGCACCTCCGGCCGCTAGATGGCGGCCTGGGGCACATACAGTAGCATTCTATGGCGCAAGCAGACATGCCAAATAGCCACTGAAAGAGAAACACACAAGAGGGCATTCATAGGACTCTTGTGCTTTCTTTAAAACCGCCTCTCTCTTCGAAAATTTTCGCACCGCACTAGCTCATTCACCTCACTCTAACAGTGCGAACTCTTGTCGATATTTGGCCTCTCTCATGCATACTTCCTCTTTCGTTTCACTTTGCGTCTTACTTGATACCCGCCCTTAGAGCTGCTGATATACAATACTCGCAACCAATGTGTTTCTCTCTGTATCTCTTTTCGCCTATCACGAGTATTGCTTTTCCTCACATGGCAATTATGAAAACACCCACAGCTGAACAAACACTTCCATTCAGGGCCACGTCCATACTATCAATCATACACCAGTAATTTCACAGCTACTTGCTCCACTAATACATTTCTTATGTCTACTGTTCAACAGATGAAGAAGCAAAGTATACAACAAGTCTCTATGAACATCACTGTCAGGACATTTTACAGGCCTACGCATACCATGCCAATCTGTATGCTTCAACTATGATGGCCCATGTGCTATGAATAAAGAAATTTCTCATAAAATAACAAATAATTTTACAACTATACAACTACTCCGACAAGCTCCTTACTAAAATGCTACATGTTTAGCAACCCCCCCATCATCTCAGAATAATCTCAAGCAGTGCTTTCATCCCATGAGCACTTCTTTGCAAACAAAACCACAAACTACTTTTTATACTAGCTTCCTTGTCACAGTGAACACGAAACTAATGCTAGTGCCTCAGTTTACTAAAAAGCTTTTTTCGCTTGCAACATATAAACTACCAACTTGAACCTCTGGGATTTTCAAACACACACACATACAGAAAACTTAATTCCACAGAAATTTAGGAGTAACAGTGGTTACCTCACATTTTCATACATACTCAAATAGCTACTTCTGTGCACTTCACACAATGTTCTCATCGTGTTCCACCAGAGAGCACAGTTATCACTATGCATGGATTCTGGTAAAAGAGCATTAAATAAAAACAAACAGCCTGATCAAAGTGATTATCTGCACATCCTCTGCCAATATCATGTCACTCTATACCCGAGGGAAACTAGAATGCAGGGAAAGGAGCTTTGTTGTGAGCACTGTGTTGGTATTTCATCATTTACTGACCAAAGTCTTCTCAAGCCAAGTATGCACCAGCTCTGTGTATGGCTGGCTCAATCAAGAGCCCCTATCAATTTTACTTAAAAGACAAGCAGCATCAACAACTCACAGGAGGCACTGAACATTTTTACCATTATCTGCACCACCTTCCACTGATTTACTGAAGAAGAAACTGCAAAGTCTGGCCAATTTTGTACACAAGTAATCTTGAAAACATTGGAGTCAACAGCAGATTCATAGTTTCCAAGACTGTAGCTAGGAACAACCCTTCAATTTCAAGATTTATCTCTCACTCAGACACACCATACCCAAACTACACCTAGCAGGAAATTGCTACTTACTTCATTTCTAGCTATTTATGTCATATTCAACAACTGTCTCTTTCTCACCTAAATCTTCTACACAACTGAGTACACTGTTATGAACAAACACATTATGGCAACAAGCCAGTGCCACTAATATCCACTCTATTGAAAACCATTTAAATACTCATCCTGCCCAACTAACCACCATCTTCAGCCCAAAGCTCACTCACATCATACCTACAAATCACAAACTTCTGTGGTAAAAATAATTTTGGGTTTCAAAACATAATCTGCTAATCACATACCAGTATTTCTTACAAAGCCTATCATTCATCATTCACTTCCAAATATCAGTTTATATGCTGTTGTGCAACTGCAGTGCAAGTAAACACTCTCAAATCATCTAGAACTGAGGTACGGAAAGGGTTCACCAAGAGATTCCAGGTAGTCCTGTAGCTCTCTCTCTTTACACAATCGTCTAACACACTGCACGCCATTGCAGGGCAAATGTACTTGTTTCATTATACTACGACACGGCCTATTACAATTTCAGATTTTAAAGAAACAAATACTGCCTGATCCAACGTCATCCGCTACTCCACGCCCTTCATTCACACAACACAATCTACCTCTTGCAACTTACATTACGTTTTCACTTGTGATTATGGCTCAGCAATAGCCGAGCACTACGAAAAATACCTTATAGACTCATTTAATGTTCCCCTCCACGGAAATCTTTAGTAAAAGGCGAAAGATTTATTCGTTTTGAAGGGAAACCAGAGTGCCGATCAACGCCCTCACTTCAATACTTATGGCTGCTTCTCTATTACTTCTCCGCGAGAACGCGGAAAATTCTTTCCGTCTTGTCTACTTCTCTACCGTCAACAGACTTCCAGTGTCATGCAAGCACACACCCCAAACTAACTGTCAACGCTGAAACACGTGTCTGCCAAATGTCGTCGTTATTACTCTTTAGTTAACTATTTTCATCATTTCTGTCACCATTCAAGCTGCTTCATTACCTCACCTGCCGACAGATGGCAGCACGCCTAATTCCTGTCGGCGACTCACCGTCCGACATACAACGTCCGACACACAACTGCCCGCACTGCTCTGCATCTAACACTAATCTCTCTCCTCCCCACCACACTCGTTCACTGAAAAAACTGACAACTAGACAGTTCTTTGTACGCAAAACTAGGCCACATCAGACGCAACGTGTATGTAGATGTATGGTGCAAGGGAAATATCCCCCTGCTCCCACACATCTAATTAATACTAGTTGACAACAGAAATTAAATTTCTGTCGATAGTATTTGAACCAGTCTTATTCATTTGCCAATTTCATGCATTCCTTCTTGCAGATAACAGTGCCTTGCAAATCACTCAATTCATGTTTGCTAGCCAAACGTGCTCCTCCTAAATGTTTCGTACATCATGCATTAGTGGTGATTATCAAGACTGTGTTGTGTCTCAGCTTTTTATGGTCATCAATTGCACTCTTCTTGTGTTGCTCACTCATTCTTGTAACTCAAAAGTACGTCGTTGTCATCCAAGCCTAGCACTTGGAGCAGGCCAAATCAAATGGCTCGTCCCCGTGCCACTCGAGAAACTTCCACAAGGCTTTCATGACATGTCGCAATCAAAGTCCTTCCACAACCTGTAGCGACATTTCTGCAACGACACGGGTCCCGATACCAAAGGTATGACTTACGCTTCTAATCTATATAATAAAACCACCACTCGGAAAGCGCTATTCCCTTCCCACATCCCTCAGAATGTGGCGAACGATCATCGATTACAACCAAGATGCGATGAATCTCGATCGCAAGCCTCACGCTCAGGGAGAGTGCTACCACTCATCATTGTGGTTACGTCTACTCCAGCTTTGAACTAGAGAGAGTTGAAGACATACTACAGAAATGATCCTGTGAAGTATGATCTTGCTTGCAAGCTATCACCGCTCGCTACTTATGCCACGAGACCGTCAACACGCCCTACGAGAATACGACACACTCTTCACATTTCGCGATTTACAAGCTAGGACATTCTGCAAAGAACCTACTTCTACTCTTACTTGGCCGCCATGATCTCACTCAGCTATTTTCTGCGCTACCAGTGCTTCTTGCGTTCCGAAATCAGAGACCATTGCCTCAGGCGAGACTGTATGTAAACACCGCTTGCACCTCCGGCCGCTAGATGGCGGCCTGGGGCACATACAGTAGCATTCTATGGCGCAAGCAGACATGCCAAATAGCCACTGAAAGAGAAACACACAAGAGGGCATTCATAGGACTCTTGTGCTTTCTTTAAAACCGCCTCTCTCTTCGAAAATTTTCGCACCGCACTAGCTCATTCACCTCACTCTAACAGTGCGAACTCTTGTCGATATTTGGCCTCTCTCATGCATACTTCCTCTTTCGTTTCACTTTGCGTCTTACTTGATACCCGCCCTTAGAGCTGCTGATATACAATACTCGCAACCAATGTGTTTCTCTCTGTATCTCTTTTCGCCTATCACGAGTATTGCTTTTCCTCACATGGCAATTATGAAAACACCCACAGCTGAACAAACACTTCCATTCAGGGCCACGTCCATACTATCAATCATACACCAGTAATTTCACAGCTACTTGCTCCACTAATACATTTCTTATGTCTACTGTTCAACAGATGAAGAAGCAAAGTATACAACAAGTCTCTATGAACATCACTGTCAGGACATTTTACAGACCTACGCATACCATGCCAATCTGTATGCTTCAACTATGATGGCCCATGTGCTATGAATAAAGAAATTTCTCATAAAATAACAAATAATTTTACAACTATACAACTACTCCGACAAGCTCCTTACTAAAATGCTACATGTTTAGCAACCCCCCCATCATCTCAGAATAATCTCAAGCAGTGCTTTCATCCCATGAGCACTTCTTTGCAAACAAAACCACAAACTACTTTTTATACTAGCTTCCTTGTCACAGTGAACACGAAACTAATGCTAGTGCCTCAGTTTACTAAAAAGCTTTTTTCGCTTGCAACATATAAACTACCAACTTGAACCTCTGGGATTTTCAAACACACACACATACAGAAAACTTAATTCCACAGAAATTTAGGAGTAACAGTGGTTACCTCACGTTTTCATACATACTCAAATAGCTACTTCTGTGCACTTCACACAATGTTCTCATCGTGTTCCACCAGAGAGCACAGTTATCACTATGCATGGATTCTGGTAAAAGAGCATTAAATAAAAACAAACAGCCTGATCAAAGTGATTATCTGCACATCCTCTGCCAATATCATGTCACTCTATACCCGAGGGAAACTAGAATGCAGGGAAAGGAGCTTTGTTGTGAGCACTGTGTTGGTATTTCATCATTTACTAACCAAAGTCTTCTCAAGCCAAGTATGCACCAGCTCTGTGTATGGCTGGCTCAATCAAGAGCCCCTATCAATTTTACTTAAAAGACAAGCAGCATCAACAACTCACAGGAGGCACTGAACATTTTTACCATTATCTGCACCACCTTCCACTGATTTACTGAAGAAGAAACTGCAAAGTCTGGCCAATTTTGTACACAAGTAATCTTGAAAACATTGGAGTCAACAGCAGATTCATAGTTTCCAAGACTGTAGCTAGGAACAACCCTTCAATTTCAAGATTTATCTCTCACTCAGACACACCATACCCAAACTACACCTAGCAGGAAATTGCTACTTACTTCATTTCTAGCTATTTATGTCATATTCAACAACTGTCTCTTTCTCACCTAAATCTTCTACACAACTGAGTACACTGTTATGAACAAACACATTATGGCAACAAGCCAGTGCCACTAATATCCACTCTATTGAAAACCATTTAAATACTCATCCTGCCCAACTAACCACCATCTTCAGCCCAAAGCTCACTCACATCATACCTACAAATCACAAACTTCTGTGGTAAAAATAATTTTGGGTTTCAAAACATAATCTGCTAATCACATACCAGTATTTCTTACAAAGCCTATCATTCATCATTCACTTCCAAATATCAGTTTATATGCTGTTGTGCAACTGCAGTGCAAGTAAACACTCTCAAATCATCTAGAACTGAGGTACGGAAAGGGTTCACCAAGAGATTCCAGGTAGTCCTGTAGCTCTCTCTCTTTACACAATCGTCTAACACACTGCACGCCATTGCAGGGCAAATGTACTTGTTTCATTATACTACGACACGGCCTATTACAATTTCAGATTTTAAAAAAACAAATACTGCCTGATCCAACGTCATCCGCTACTCCACGCCCTTCATTCACACAACACAATCTACCTCTTGCAACTTACATTACGTTTTCACTTGTGATTATGGCTCAGCAATAGCCGAGCACTACGAAAAATACCTTATAGACTCATTTAATGTTCCCCTCCACGGAAATCTTTAGTAAAAGGCGAAAGATTTATTCGTTTTGAAGGGAAACCAGAGTGCCGATCAACGCCCTCACTTCAATACTTATGGCTGCTTCTCTATTACTTCTCCGCGAGAACGCGGAAAATTCTTTCCGTCTTGTCTACTTCTCTACCGTCAACAGACTTCCAGTGTCATGCAAGCACACACCCCAAACTAACTGTCAACGCTGAAACACGTGTCTGCCAAATGTCGTCGCTATTACTCTTTAGTTAACTATTTTCATCATTTCTGTCACCATTCAAGCTGCTTCATTACCTCACCTGCCGACAGATGGCAGCACGCCTAATTCCTGTCGGCGACTCACCGTCCGACATACAACGTCCGACACACAACTGCCCGCACTGCTCTGCATCTAACACTAATCTCTCTCCTCCCCACCACACTCGTTCACTGAAAAAACTGACAACTAGACAGTTCTTTGTACGCAAAACTAGGCCACATCAGACGCAACGTGTATGTAGATGTATGGTGCAAGGGAAATATCCCCCTGCTCCCACACATCTAATTAATACTAGTTGACAACAGAAATTAAATTTCTGTCGATAGTATTTGAACCAGTCTTATTCATTTGCCAATTTCATGCATTCCTTCTTGCAGATAACAGTGCCTTGCAAATCACTCAATTCATGTTTGCTAGCCAAACGTGCTCCTCCTAAATGTTTCGTACATCATGCATTAGTGGTGATTATCAAGACTGTGTTGTGTCTCAGCTTTTTATGGTCATCAATTGCACTCTTCTTGTGTTGCTCACTCATTCTTGTAACTCAAAAGTACGTCGTTGTCATCCAAGCCTAGCACTTGGAGCAGGCCAAATCAAATGGCTCGTCCCCGTGCCACTCGAGAAACTTCCACAAGGCTTTCATGACATGTCGCAATCAAAGCCCTTCCACAACCTGTAGCGACATTTCTGCAACGACACGGGTCCCGATACCAAAGGTATGACTTACGCTTCTAATCTATATAATAAAACCACCACTCGGAAAGCGCTATTCCCTTCCCACATCCCTCAGAATGTGGCGAACGATCATCGATTACAACCAAGATGCGATGAATCTCGATCGCAAGCCTCACGCTCAGGGAGAGTGCTACCACTCATCATTGTGGTTACGTCTACTCCAGCTTTGAACTAGAGAGAGTTGAAGACATACTACAGAAATGATCCTGTGAAGTATGATCTTGCTTGCAAGCTATCACCGCTCGCTACTTATGCCACGAGACCGTCAACACGCCCTACGAGAATACGACACACTCTTCACATTTCGCGATTTACAAGCTAGGACATTCTGCAAAGAACCTACTTCTACTCTTACTTGGCCGCCATGATCTCACTCAGCTATTTTCTGCGCTACCAGTGCTTCTTGCGTTCCGAAATCAGAGACCATTGCCTCAGGCGAGACTGTATGTAAACACCGCTTGCACCTCCGGCCGCTAGATGGCGGCCTGGGGCACATACAGTAGCATTCTATGGCGCAAGCAGACATGCCAAATAGCCACTGAAAGAGAAACACACAAGAGGGCATTCATAGGACTCTTGTGCTTTCTTTAAAACCGCCTCTCTCTTCGAAAATTTTCGCACCGCACTAGCTCATTCACCTCACTCTAACAGTGCGAACTCTTGTCGATATTTGGCCTCTCTCATGCATACTTCCTCTTTCGTTTCACTTTGCGTCTTACTTGATACCCGCCCTTAGAGCTGCTGATATACAATACTCGCAACCAATGTGTTTCTCTCTGTATCTCTTTTCGCCTATCACGAGTATTGCTTTTCCTCACATGGCAATTATGAAAACACCCACAGCTGAACAAACACTTCCATTCAGGGCCACGTCCATACTATCAATCATACACCAGTAATTTCGCAGCTACTTGCTCCACTAATACATTTCTTATGTCTACTGTTCAACAGATGAAGAAGCAAAGTATACAACAAGTCTCTATGAACATCACTGTCAGGACATTTTACAGACCTACGCATACCATGCCAATCTGTATGCTTCAACTATGATGGCCCATGTGCTATGAATAAAGAAATTTCTCATAAAATAACAAATAATTTTACAACTATACAACTACTCCGACAAGCTCCTTACTAAAATGCTACATGTTTAGCAACCCCCCCATCATCTCAGAATAATCTCAAGCAGTGCTTTCATCCCATGAGCACTTCTTTGCAAACAAAACCACAAACTACTTTTTATACTAGCTTCCTTGTCACAGTGAACACGAAACTAATGCTAGTGCCTCAGTTTACTAAAAAGCTTTTTTCGCTTGCAACATATAAACTACCAACTTGAACCTCTGGGATTTTCAAACACACACACATACAGAAAACTTAATTCCACAGAAATTTAGGAGTAACAGTGGTTACCTCACGTTTTCATACATACTCAAATAGCTACTTCTGTGCACTTCACACAATGTTCTCATCGTGTTCCACCAGAGAGCACAGTTATCACTATGCATGGATTCTGGTAAAAGAGCATTAAATAAAAACAAACAGCCTGATCAAAGTGATTATCTGCACATCCTCTGCCAATATCATGTCACTCTATACCCGAGGGAAACTAGAATGCAGGGAAAGGAGCTTTGTTGTGAGCACTGTGTTGGTATTTCATCATTTACTAACCAAAGTCTTCTCAAGCCAAGTATGCACCAGCTCTGTGTATGGCTGGCTCAATCAAGAGCCCCTATCAATTTTACTTAAAAGACAAGCAGCATCAACAACTCACAGGAGGCACTGAACATTTTTACCATTATCTGCACCACCTTCCACTGATTTACTGAAGAAGAAACTGCAAAGTCTGGCCAATTTTGTACACAAGTAATCTTGAAAACATTGGAGTCAACAGCAGATTCATAGTTTCCAAGACTGTAGCTAGGAACAACCCTTCAATTTCAAGATTTATCTCTCACTCAGACACACCATACCCAAACTACACCTAGCAGGAAATTGCTACTTACTTCATTTCTAGCTATTTATGTCATATTCAACAACTGTCTCTTTCTCACCTAAATCTTCTACACAACTGAGTACACTGTTATGAACAAACACATTATGGCAACAAGCCAGTGCCACTAATATCCACTCTATTGAAAACCATTTAAATACTCATCCTGCCCAACTAACCACCATCTTCAGCCCAAAGCTCACTCACATCATACCTACAAATCACAAACTTCTGTGGTAAAAATAATTTTGGGTTTCAAAACATAATCTGCTAATCACATACCAGTATTTCTTACAAAGCCTATCATTCATCATTCACTTCCAAATATCAGTTTATATGCTGTTGTGCAACTGCAGTGCAAGTAAACACTCTCAAATCATCTAGAACTGAGGTACGGAAAGGGTTCACCAAGAGATTCCAGGTAGTCCTGTAGCTCTCTCTCTTTACACAATCGTCTAACACACTGCACGCCATTGCAGGGCAAATGTACTTGTTTCATTATACTACGACACGGCCTATTACAATTTCAGATTTTAAAGAAACAAATACTGCCTGATCCAACGTCATCCGCTACTCCACGCCCTTCATTCACACAACACAATCTACCTCTTGCAACTTACATTACGTTTTCACTTGTGATTATGGCTCAGCAATAGCCGAGCACTACGAAAAATACCTTATAGACTCATTTAATGTTCCCCTCCACGGAAATCTTTAGTAAAAGGCGAAAGATTTATTCGTTTTGAAGGGAAACCAGAGTGCCGATCAACGCCCTCACTTCAATACTTATGGCTGCTTCTCTATTACTTCTCCGCGAGAACGCGGAAAATTCTTTCCGTCTTGTCTACTTCTCTACCGTCAACAGACTTCCAGTGTCATGCAAGCACACACCCCAAACTAACTGTCAACGCTGAAACACGTGTCTGCCAAATGTCGTCGCTATTACTCTTTAGTTAACTATTTTCATCATTTCTGTCACCATTCAAGCTGCTTCATTACCTCACCTGCCGACAGATGGCAGCACGCCTAATTCCTGTCGGCGACTCACCGTCCGACATACAACGTCCGACACACAACTGCCCGCACTGCTCTGCATCTAACACTAATCTCTCTCCTCCCCACCACACTCGTTCACTGAAAAAACTGACAACTAGACAGTTCTTTGTACGCAAAACTAGGCCACATCAGACGCAACGTGTATGTAGATGTATGGTGCAAGGGAAATATCCCCCTGCTCCCACACATCTAATTAATACTAGTTGACAACAGAAATTAAATTTCTGTCGATAGTATTTGAACCAGTCTTATTCATTTGCCAATTTCATGCATTCCTTCTTGCAGATAACAGTGCCTTGCAAATCACTCAATTCATGTTTGCTAGCCAAACGTGCTCCTCCTAAATGTTTCGTACATCATGCATTAGTGGTGATTATCAAGACTGTGTTGTGTCTCAGCTTTTTATGGTCATCAATTGCACTCTTCTTGTGTTGCTCACTCATTCTTGTAACTCAAAAGTACGTCGTTGTCATCCAAGCCTAGCACTTGGAGCAGGCCAAATCAAATGGCTCGTCCCCGTGCCACTCGAGAAACTTCCACAAGGCTTTCATGACATGTCGCAATCAAAGTCCTTCCACAACCTGTAGCGACATTTCTGCAACGACACGGGTCCCGATACCAAAGGTATGACTTACGCTTCTAATCTATATAATAAAACCACCACTCGGAAAGCGCTATTCCCTTCCCACATCCCTCAGAATGTGGCGAACGATCATCGATTACAACCAAGATGCGATGAATCTCGATCGCAAGCCTCACGCTCAGGGAGAGTGCTACCACTCATCATTGTGGTTACGTCTACTCCAGCTTTGAACTAGAGAGAGTTGAAGACATACTACAGAAATGATCCTGTGAAGTATGATCTTGCTTGCAAGCTATCACCGCTCGCTACTTATGCCACGAGACCGTCAACACGCCCTACGAGAATACGACACACTCTTCACATTTCGCGATTTACAAGCTAGGACATTCTGCAAAGAACCTACTTCTACTCTTACTTGGCCGCCATGATCTCACTCAGCTATTTTCTGCGCTACCAGTGCTTCTTGCGTTCCGAAATCAGAGACCATTGCCTCAGGCGAGACTGTATGTAAACACCGCTTGCACCTCCGGCCGCTAGATGGCGGCCTGGGGCACATACAGTAGCATTCTATGGCGCAAGCAGACATGCCAAATAGCCACTGAAAGAGAAACACACAAGAGGGCATTCATAGGACTCTTGTGCTTTCTTTAAAACCGCCTCTCTCTTCGAAAATTTTCGCACCGCACTAGCTCATTCACCTCACTCTAACAGTGCGAACTCTTGTCGATATTTGGCCTCTCTCATGCATACTTCCTCTTTCGTTTCACTTTGCGTCTTACTTGATACCCGCCCTTAGAGCTGCTGATATACAATACTCGCAACCAATGTGTTTCTCTCTGTATCTCTTTTCGCCTATCACGAGTATTGCTTTTCCTCACATGGCAATTATGAAAACACCCACAGCTGAACAAACACTTCCATTCAGGGCCACGTCCATACTATCAATCATACACCAGTAATTTCGCAGCTACTTGCTCCACTAATACATTTCTTATGTCTACTGTTCAACAGATGAAGAAGCAAAGTATACAACAAGTCTCTATGAACATCACTGTCAGGACATTTTACAGACCTACGCATACCATGCCAATCTGTATGCTTCAACTATGATGGCCCATGTGCTATGAATAAAGAAATTTCTCATAAAATAACAAATAATTTTACAACTATACAACTACTCCGACAAGCTCCTTACTAAAATGCTACATGTTTAGCAACCCCCCCATCATCTCAGAATAATCTCAAGCAGTGCTTTCATCCCATGAGCACTTCTTTGCAAACAAAACCACAAACTACTTTTTATACTAGCTTCCTTGTCACAGTGAACACGAAACTAATGCTAGTGCCTCAGTTTACTAAAAAGCTTTTTTCGCTTGCAACATATAAACTACCAACTTGAACCTCTGGGATTTTCAAACACACACACATACAGAAAACTTAATTCCACAGAAATTTAGGAGTAACAGTGGTTACCTCACATTTTCATACATACTCAAATAGCTACTTCTGTGCACTTCACACAATGTTCTCATCGTGTTCCACCAGAGAGCACAGTTATCACTATGCATGGATTCTGGTAAAAGAGCATTAAATAAAAACAAACAGCCTGATCAAAGTGATTATCTGCACATCCTCTGCCAATATCATGTCACTCTATACCCGAGGGAAACTAGAATGCAGGGAAAGGAGCTTTGTTGTGAGCACTGTGTTGGTATTTCATCATTTACTAACCAAAGTCTTCTCAAGCCAAGTATGCACCAGCTCTGTGTATGGCTGGCTCAATCAAGAGCCCCTATCAATTTTACTTAAAAGACAAGCAGCATCAACAACTCACAGGAGGCACTGAACATTTTTACCATTATCTGCACCACCTTCCACTGATTTACTGAAGAAGAAACTGCAAAGTCTGGCCAATTTTGTACACAAGTAATCTTGAAAACATTGGAGTCAACAGCAGATTCATAGTTTCCAAGACTGTAGCTAGGAACAACCCTTCAATTTCAAGATTTATCTCTCACTCAGACACACCATACCCAAACTACACCTAGCAGGAAATTGCTACTTACTTCATTTCTAGCTATTTATGTCATATTCAACAACTGTCTCTTTCTCACCTAAATCTTCTACACAACTGAGTACACTGTTATGAACAAACACATTATGGCAACAAGCCAGTGCCACTAATATCCACTCTATTGAAAACCATTTAAATACTCATCCTGCCCAACTAACCACCATCTTCAGCCCAAAGCTCACTCACATCATACCTACAAATCACAAACTTCTGTGGTAAAAATAATTTTGGGTTTCAAAACATAATCTGCTAATCACATACCAGTATTTCTTACAAAGCCTATCATTCATCATTCACTTCCAAATATCAGTTTATATGCTGTTGTGCAACTGCAGTGCAAGTAAACACTCTCAAATCATCTAGAACTGAGGTACGGAAAGGGTTCACCAAGAGATTCCAGGTAGTCCTGTAGCTCTCTCTCTTTACACAATCGTCTAACACACTGCACGCCATTGCAGGGCAAATGTACTTGTTTCATTATACTACGACACGGCCTATTACAATTTCAGATTTTAAAGAAACAAATACTGCCTGATCCAACGTCATCCGCTACTCCACGCCCTTCATTCACACAACACAATCTACCTCTTGCAACTTACATTACGTTTTCACTTGTGATTATGGCTCAGCAATACCCGAGCACTACGAAAAATACCTTATAGACTCATTTAATGTTCCCCTCCACGGAAATCTTTAGTAAAAGGCGAAAGATTTATTCGTTTTGAAGGGAAACCAGAGTGCCGATCAACGCCCTCACTTCAATACTTATGGCTGCTTCTCTATTACTTCTCCGCGAGAACGCGGAAAATTCTTTCCGTCTTGTCTACTTCTCTACCGTCAACAGACTTCCAGTGTCATGCAAGCACACACCCCAAACTAACTGTCAACGCTGAAACACGTGTCTGCCAAATGTCGTCGCTATTACTCTTTAGTTAACTATTTTCATCATTTCTGTCACCATTCAAGCTGCTTCATTACCTCACCTGCCGACAGATGGCAGCACGCCTAATTCCTGTCGGCGACTCACCGTCCGACATACAACGTCCGACACACAACTGCCCGCACTGCTCTGCATCTAACACTAATCTCTCTCCTCCCCACCACACTCGTTCACTGAAAAAACTGACAACTAGACAGTTCTTTGTACGCAAAACTAGGCCACATCAGACGCAACGTGTATGTAGATGTATGGTGCAAGGGAAATATCCCCCTGCTCCCACACATCTAATTAATACTAGTTGACAACAGAAATTAAATTTCTGTCGATAGTATTTGAACCAGTCTTATTCATTTGCCAATTTCATGCATTCCTTCTTGCAGATAACAGTGCCTTGCAAATCACTCAATTCATGTTTGCTAGCCAAACGTGCTCCTCCTAAATGTTTCGTACATCATGCATTAGTGGTGATTATCAAGACTGTGTTGTGTCTCAGCTTTTTATGGTCATCAATTGCACTCTTCTTGTGTTGCTCACTCATTCTTGTAACTCAAAAGTACGTCGTTGTCATCCAAGCCTAGCACTTGGAGCAGGCCAAATCAAATGGCTCGTCCCCGTGCCACTCGAGAAACTTCCACAAGGCTTTCATGACATGTCGCAATCAAAGTCCTTCCACAACCTGTAGCGACATTTCTGCAACGACACGGGTCCCGATACCAAAGGTATGACTTACGCTTCTAATCTATATAATAAAACCACCACTCGGAAAGCGCTATTCCCTTCCCACATCCCTCAGAATGTGGCGAACGATCATCGATTACAACCAAGATGCGATGAATCTCGATCGCAAGCCTCACGCTCAGGGAGAGTGCTACCACTCATCATTGTGGTTACGTCTACTCCAGCTTTGAACTAGAGAGAGTTGAAGACATACTACAGAAATGATCCTGTGAAGTATGATCTTGCTTGCAAGCTATCACCGCTCGCTACTTATGCCACGAGACCGTCAACACGCCCTACGAGAATACGACACACTCTTCACATTTCGCGATTTACAAGCTAGGACATTCTGCAAAGAACCTACTTCTACTCTTACTTGGCCGCCATGATCTCACTCAGCTATTTTCTGCGCTACCAGTGCTTCTTGCGTTCCGAAATCAGAGACCATTGCCTCAGGCGAGACTGTATGTAAACACCGCTTGCACCTCCGGCCGCTAGATGGCGGCCTGGGGCACATACAGTAGCATTCTATGGCGCAAGCAGACATGCCAAATAGCCACTGAAAGAGAAACACACAAGAGGGCATTCATAGGACTCTTGTGCTTTCTTTAAAACCGCCTCTCTCTTCGAAAATTTTCGCACCGCACTAGCTCATTCACCTCACTCTAACAGTGCCAACTCTTGTCGATATTTGGCCTCTCTCATGCATACTTCCTCTTTCGTTTCACTTTGCGTCTTACTTGATACCCGCCCTTAGAGCTGCTGATATACAATACTCGCAACCAATGTGTTTCTCTCTGTATCTCTTTTCGCCTATCACGAGTATTGCTTTTCCTCACATGGCAATTATGAAAACACCCACAGCTGAACAAACACTTCCATTCAGGGCCACGTCCATACTATCAATCATACACCAGTAATTTCGCAGCTACTTGCTCCACTAATACATTTCTTATGTCTACTGTTCAACAGATGAAGAAGCAAAGTATACAACAAGTCTCTATGAACATCACTGTCAGGACATTTTACAGACCTACGCATACCATGCCATTCTGTATGCTTCAACTATGATGGCCCATGTGCTATGAATAAAGAAATTTCTCATAAAATAACAAATAATTTTACAACTATACAACTACTCCGACAAGCTCCTTACTAAAATGCTACATGTTTAGCAACCCCCCCATCATCTCAGAATAATCTCAAGCAGTGCTTTCATCCCATGAGCACTTCTTTGCAAACAAAACCACAAACTACTTTTTATACTAGCTTCCTTGTCACAGTGAACACGAAACTAATGCTAGTGCCTCAGTTTACTAAAAAGCTTTTTTCGCTTGCAACATATAAACTACCAACTTGAACCTCTGGGATTTTCAAACACACACACATACAGAAAACTTAATTCCACAGAAATTTAGGAGTAACAGTGGTTACCTCACATTTTCATACATACTCAAATAGCTACTTCTGTGCACTTCACACAATGTTCTCATCGTGTTCCACCAGAGAGCACAGTTATCACTATGCATGGATTCTGGTAAAAGAACATTAAATAAAAACAAACAGCCTGATCAAAGTGATTATCTGCACATCCTCTGCCAATATCATGTCACTCTATACCCGAGGGAAACTAGAATGCAGGGAAAGGAGCTTTGTTGTGAGCACTGTGTTGGTATTTCATCATTTACTAACCAAAGTCTTCTCAAGCCAAGTATGCACCAGCTCTGTGCATGGCTGGCTCAATCAAGAGCCCCTATCAATTTTACTTAAAAGACAAGCAGCATCAACAACTCACAGGAGGCACTGAACATTTTTACCATTATCTGCACCACCTTCCACTGATTTACTGAAGAAGAAACTGCAAAGTCTGGCCAATTTTGTACACAAGTAATCTTGAAAACATTGGAGTCAACAGCAGATTCATAGTTTCCAAGACTGTAGCTAGGAACAACCCTTCAATTTCAAGATTTATCTCTCACTCAGACACACCATACCCAAACTACACCTAGCAGGAAATTGCTACTTACTTCATTTCTAGCTATTTATGTCATATTCAACAACTGTCTCTTTCTCACCTAAATCTTCTACACAACTGAGTACACTGTTATGAACAAACACATTATGGCAACAAGCCAGTGCCACTAATATCCACTCTATTGAAAACCATTTAAATACTCATCCTGCCCAACTAACCACCATCTTCAGCCCAAAGCTCACTCACATCATACCTACAAATCACAAACTTCTGTGGTAAAAATAATTTTGGGTTTCAAAACATAATCTGCTAATCACATACCAGTATTTCTTACAAAGCCTATCATTCATCATTCACTTCCAAATATCAGTTTATATGCTGTTGTGCAACTGCAGTGCAAGTAAACACTCTCAAATCATCTAGAACTGAGGTACGGAAAGGGTTCACCAAGAGATTCCAGGTAGTCCTGTAGCTCTCTCTCTTTACACAATCGTCTAACACACTGCACGCCATTGCAGGGCAAATGTACTTGTTTCATTATACTACGACACGGCCTATTACAATTTCAGATTTTAAAGAAACAAATACTGCCTGATCCAACGTCATCCGCTACTCCACGCCCTTCATTCACACAACACAATCTACCTCTTGCAACTTACATTACGTTTTCACTTGTGATTATGGCTCAGCAATAGCCGAGCACTACGAAAAATACCTTATAGACTCATTTAATGTTCCCCTCCACGGAAATCTTTAGTAAAAGGCGAAAGATTTATTCGTTTTGAAGGGAAACCAGAGTGCCGATCAACGCCCTCACTTCAATACTTATGGCTGCTTCTCTATTACTTCTCCGCGAGAACGCGGAAAATTCTTTCCGTCTTGTCTACTTCTCTACCGTCAACAGACTTCCAGTGTCATGCAAGCACACACCCCAAACTAACTGTCAACGCTGAAACACGTGTCTGCCAAATGTCGTCGCTATTACTCTTTAGTTAACTATTTTCATCATTTCTGTCACCATTCAAGCTGCTTCATTACCTCACCTGCCGACAGATGGCAGCACGCCTAATTCCTGTCGGCGACTCACCGTCCGACATACAACGTCCGACACACAACTGCCCGCACTGCTCTGCATCTAACACTAATCTCTCTCCTCCCCACCACACTCGTTCACTGAAAAAACTGACAACTAGACAGTTCTTTGTACGCAAAACTAGGCCACATCAGACGCAACGTGTATGTAGATGTATGGTGCAAGGGAAATATCCCCCTGCTCCCACACATCTAATTAATACTAGTTGACAACAGAAATTAAATTTCTGTCGATAGTATTTGAACCAGTCTTATTCATTTGCCAATTTCATGCATTCCTTCTTGCAGATAACAGTGCCTTGCAAATCACTCAATTCATGTTTGCTAGCCAAACGTGCTCCTCCTAAATGTTTCGTACATCATGCATTAGTGGTGATTATCAAGACTGTGTTGTGTCTCAGCTTTTTATGGTCATCAATTGCACTCTTCTTGTGTTGCTCACTTATTCTTGTAACTCAAAAGTACGTCGTTGTCATCCAAGCCTAGCACTTGGAGCAGGCCAAATCAAATGGCTCGTCCCCGTGCCACTCGAGAAACTTCCACAAGGCTTTCATGACATGTCGCAATCAAAGTCCTTCCACAACCTGTAGCGACATTTCTGCAACGACACGGGTCCCGATACCAAAGGTATGACTTACGCTTCTAATCTATATAATAAAACCACCACTCGGAAAGCGCTATTCCCTTCCCACATCCCTCAGAATGTGGCGAACGATCATCGATTACAACCAAGATGCGATGAATCTCGATCGCAAGCCTCACGCTCAGGGAGAGTGCTACCACTCATCATTGTGGTTACGTCTACTCCAGCTTTGAACTAGAGAGAGTTGAAGACATACTACAGAAATGATCCTGTGAAGTATGATCTTGCTTGCAAGCTATCACCGCTCGCTACTTATGCCACGAGACCGTCAACACGCCCTACGAGAATACGACACACTCTTCACATTTCGCGATTTACAAGCTAGGACATTCTGCAAAGAACCTACTTCTACTCTTACTTGGCCGCCATGATCTCACTCAGCTATTTTCTGCGCTACCAGTGCTTCTTGCGTTCCGAAATCAGAGACCATTGCCTCAGGCGAGACTGTATGTAAACACCGCTTGCACCTCCGGCCGCTAGATGGCGGCCTGGGGCACATACAGTAGCATTCTATGGCGCAAGCAGACATGCCAAATAGCCACTGAAAGAGAAACACACAAGAGGGCATTCATAGGACTCTTGTGCTTTCTTTAAAACCGCCTCTCTCTTCGAAAATTTTCGCACCGCACTAGCTCATTCACCTCACTCTAACAGTGCGAACTCTTGTCGATATTTGGCCTCTCTCATGCATACTTCCTCTTTCGTTTCACTTTGCGTCTTACTTGATACCCGCCCTTAGAGCTGCTGATATACAATACTCGCAACCAATGTGTTTCTCTCTGTATCTCTTTTCGCCTATCACGAGTATTGCTTTTCCTCACATGGCAATTATGAAAACACCCACAGCTGAACAAACACTTCCATTCAGGGCCACGTCCATACTATCAATCATACACCAGTAATTTCGCAGCTACTTGCTCCACTAATACATTTCTTATGTCTACTGTTCAACAGATGAAGAAGCAAAGTATACAACAAGTCTCTATGAACATCACTGTCAGGACATTTTACAGACCTACGCATACCATGCCAATCTGTATGCTTCAACTATGATGGCCCATGTGCTATGAATAAAGAAATTTCTCATAAAATAACAAATAATTTTACAACTATACAACTACTCCGACAAGCTCCTTACTAAAATGCTACATGTTTAGCAACCCCCCCATCATCTCAGAATAATCTCAAGCAGTGCTTTCATCCCATGAGCACTTCTTTGCAAACAAAACCACAAACTACTTTTTATACTAGCTTCCTTGTCACAGTGAACACGAAACTAATGCTAGTGCCTCAGTTTACTAAAAAGCTTTTTTCGCTTGCAACATATAAACTACCAACTTGAACCTCTGGGATTTTCAAACACACACACATACAGAAAACTTAATTCCACAGAAATTTAGGAGTAACAGTGGTTACCTCACATTTTCATACATACTCAAATAGCTACTTCTGTGCACTTCACACAATGTTCTCATCGTGTTCCACCAGAGAGCACAGTTATCACTATGCATGGATTCTGGTAAAAGAGCATTAAATAAAAACAAACAGCCTGATCAAAGTGATTATCTGCACATCCTCTGCCAATATCATGTCACTCTATACCCGAGGGAAACTAGAATGCAGGGAAAGGAGCTTTGTTGTGAGCACTGTGTTGGTATTTCATCATTTACTAACCAAAGTCTTCTCAAGCCAAGTATGCACCAGCTCTGTGTATGGCTGGCTCAATCAAGAGCCCCTATCAATTTTACTTAAAAGACAAGCAGCATCAACAACTCACAGGAGGCACTGAACATTTTTACCATTATCTGCACCACCTTCCACTGATTTACTGAAGAAGAAACTGCAAAGTCTGGCCAATTTTGTACACAAGTAATCTTGAAAACATTGGAGTCAACAGCAGATTCATAGTTTCCAAGACTGTAGCTAGGAACAACCCTTCAATTTCAAGATTTATCTCTCACTCAGACACACCATACCCAAACTACACCTAGCAGGAAATTGCTACTTACTTCATTTCTAGCTATTTATGTCATATTCAACAACTGTCTCTTTCTCACCTAAATCTTCTACACAACTGAGTACACTGTTATGAACAAACACATTATGGCAACAAGCCAGTGCCACTAATATCCACTCTATTGAAAACCATTTAAATACTCATCCTGCCCAACTAACCACCATCTTCAGCCCAAAGCTCACTCACATCATACCTACAAATCACAAACTTCTGTGGTAAAAATAATTTTGGGTTTCAAAACATAATCTGCTAATCACATACCAGTATTTCTTACAAAGCCTATCATTCATCATTCACTTCCAAATATCAGTTTATATGCTGTTGTGCAACTGCAGTGCAAGTAAACACTCTCAAATCATCTAGAACTGAGGTACGGAAAGGGTTCACCAAGAGATTCCAGGTAGTCCTGTAGCTCTCTCTCTTTACACAATCGTCTAACACACTGCACGCCATTGCAGGGCAAATGTACTTGTTTCATTATACTACGACACGGCCTATTACAATTTCAGATTTTAAAGAAACAAATACTGCCTGATCCAACGTCATCCGCTACTCCACGCCCTTCATTCACACAACACAATCTACCTCTTGCAACTTACATTACGTTTTCACTTGTGATTATGGCTCAGCAATAGCCGAGCACTACGAAAAATACCTTATAGACTCATTTAATGTTCCCCTCCACGGAAATCTTTAGTAAAAGGCGAAAGATTTATTCGTTTTGAAGGGAAACCAGAGTGCCGATCAACGCCCTCACTTCAATACTTATGGCTGCTTCTCTATTACTTCTCCGCGAGAACGCGGAAAATTCTTTCCGTCTTGTCTACTTCTCTACCGTCAACAGACTTCCAGTGTCATGCAAGCACACACCCCAAACTAACTGTCAACGCTGAAACACGTGTCTGCCAAATGTCGTCGCTATTACTCTTTAGTTAACTATTTTCATCATTTCTGTCACCATTCAAGCTGCTTCATTACCTCACCTGCCGACAGATGGCAGCACGCCTAATTCCTGTCGGCGACTCACCGTCCGACATACAACGTCCGACACACAACTGCCCGCACTGCTCTGCATCTAACACTAATCTCTCTCCTCCCCACCACACTCGTTCACTGAAAAAACTGACAACTAGACAGTTCTTTGTACGCAAAACTAGGCCACATCAGACGCAACGTGTATGTAGATGTATGGTGCAAGGGAAATATCCCCCTGCTCCCACACATCTAATTAATACTAGTTGACAACAGAAATTAAATTTCTGTCGATAGTATTTGAACCAGTCTTATTCATTTGCCAATTTCATGCATTCCTTCTTGCAGATAACAGTGCCTTGCAAATCACTCAATTCATGTTTGCTAGCCAAACGTGCTCCTCCTAAATGTTTCGTACATCATGCATTAGTGGTGATTATCAAGACTGTGTTGTGTCTCAGCTTTTTATGGTCATCAATTGCACTCTTCTTGTGTTGCTCACTCATTCTTGTAACTCAAAAGTACGTCGTTGTCATCCAAGCCTAGCACTTGGAGCAGGCCAAATCAAATGGCTCGTCCCCGTGCCACTCGAGAAACTTCCACAAGGCTTTCATGACATGTCGCAATCAAAGTCCTTCCACAACCTGTAGCGACATTTCTGCAACGACACGGGTCCCGATACCAAAGGTATGACTTACGCTTCTAATCTATATAATAAAACCACCACTCGGAAAGCGCTATTCCCTTCCCACATCCCTCAGAATGTGGCGAACGATCATCGATTACAACCAAGATGCGATGAATCTCGATCGCAAGCCTCACGCTCAGGGAGAGTGCTACCACTCATCATTGTGGTTACGTCTACTCCAGCTTTGAACTAGAGAGAGTTGAAGACATACTACAGAAATGATCCTGTGAAGTATGATCTTGCTTGCAAGCTATCACCGCTCGCTACTTATGCCACGAGACCGTCAACACGCCCTACGAGAATACGACACACTCTTCACATTTCGCGATTTACAAGCTAGGACATTCTGCAAAGAACCTACTTCTACTCTTACTTGGCCGCCATGATCTCACTCAGCTATTTTCTGCGCTACCAGTGCTTCTTGCGTTCCGAAATCAGAGACCATTGCCTCAGGCGAGACTGTATGTAAACACCGCTTGCACCTCCGGCCGCTAGATGGCGGCCTGGGGCACATACAGTAGCATTCTATGGCGCAAGCAGACATGCCAAATAGCCACTGAAAGAGAAACACACAAGAGGGCATTCATAGGACTCTTGTGCTTTCTTTAAAACCGCCTCTCTCTTCGAAAATTTTCGCACCGCACTAGCTCATTCACCTCACTCTAACAGTGCGAACTCTTGTCGATATTTGGCCTCTCTCATGCATACTTCCTCTTTCGTTTCACTTTGCGTCTTACTTGATACCCGCCCTTAGAGCTGCTGATATACAATACTCGCAACCAATGTGTTTCTCTCTGTATCTCTTTTCGCCTATCACGAGTATTGCTTTTCCTCACATGGCAATTATGAAAACACCCACAGCTGAACAAACACTTCCATTCAGGGCCACGTCCATACTATCAATCATACACCAGTAATTTCGCAGCTACTTGCTCCACTAATACATTTCTTATGTCTACTGTTCAACAGATGAAGAAGCAAAGTATACAACAAGTCTCTATGAACATCACTGTCAGGACATTTTACAGACCTACGCATACCATGCCAATCTGTATGCTTCAACTATGATGGCCCATGTGCTATGAATAAAGAAATTTCTCATAAAATAACAAATAATTTTACAACTATACAACTACTCCGACAAGCTCCTTACTAAAATGCTACATGTTTAGCAACCCCCCCATCATCTCAGAATAATCTCAAGCAGTGCTTTCATCCCATGAGCACTTCTTTGCAAACAAAACCACAAACTACTTTTTATACTAGCTTCCTTGTCACAGTGAACACGAAACTAATGCTAGTGCCTCAGTTTACTAAAAAGCTTTTTTCGCTTGCAACATATAAACTACCAACTTGAACCTCTGGGATTTTCAAACACACACACATACAGAAAACTTAATTCCACAGAAATTTAGGAGTAACAGTGGTTACCTCACATTTTCATACATACTCAAATAGCTACTTCTGTGCACTTCACACAATGTTCTCATCGTGTTCCACCAGAGAGCACAGTTATCACTATGCATGGATTCTGGTAAAAGAACATTAAATAAAAACAAACAGCCTGATCAAAGTGATTATCTGCACATCCTCTGCCAATATCATGTCACTCTATACCCGAGGGAAACTAGAATGCAGGGAAAGGAGCTTTGTTGTGAGCACTGTGTTGGTATTTCATCATTTACTAACCAAAGTCTTCTCAAGCCAAGTATGCACCAGCTCTGTGTATGGCTGGCTCAATCAAGAGCCCCTATCAATTTTACTTAAAAGACAAGCAGCATCAACAACTCACAGGAGGCACTGAACATTTTTACCATTATCTGCACCACCTTCCACTGATTTACTGAAGAAGAAACTGCAAAGTCTGGCCAATTTTGTACACAAGTAATCTTGAAAACATTGGAGTCAACAGCAGATTCATAGTTTCCAAGACTGTAGCTAGGAACAACCCTTCAATTTCAAGATTTATCTCTCACTCAGACACACCATACCCAAACTACACCTAGCAGGAAATTGCTACTTACTTCATTTCTAGCTATTTATGTCATATTCAACAACTGTCTCTTTCTCACCTAAATCTTCTACACAACTGAGTACACTGTTATGAACAAACACATTATGGCAACAAGCCAGTGCCACTAATATCCACTCTATTGAAAACCATTTAAATACTCATCCTGCCCAACTAACCACCATCTTCAGCCCAAAGCTCACTCACATCATACCTACAAATCACAAACTTCTGTGGTAAAAATAATTTTGGGTTTCAAAACATAATCTGCTAATCACATACCAGTATTTCTTACAAAGCCTATCATTCATCATTCACTTCCAAATATCAGTTTATATGCTGTTGTGCAACTGCAGTGCAAGTAAACACTCTCAAATCATCTAGAACTGAGGTACGGAAAGGGTTCACCAAGAGATTCCAGGTAGTCCTGTAGCTCTCTCTCTTTACACAATCGTCTAACACACTGCACGCCATTGCAGGGCAAATGTACTTGTTTCATTATACTACGACACGGCCTATTACAATTTCAGATTTTAAAGAAACAAATACTGCCTGATCCAACGTCATCCGCTACTCCACGCCCTTCATTCACACAACACAATCTACCTCTTGCAACTTACATTACGTTTTCACTTGTGATTATGGCTCAGCAATAGCCGAGCACTACGAAAAATACCTTATAGACTCATTTAATGTTCCCCTCCACGGAAATCTTTAGTAAAAGGCGAAAGATTTATTCGTTTTGAAGGGAAACCAGAGTGCCGATCAACGCCCTCACTTCAATACTTATGGCTGCTTCTCTATTACTTCTCCGCGAGAACGCGGAAAATTCTTTCCGTCTTGTCTACTTCTCTACCGTCAACAGACTTCCAGTGTCATGCAAGCACACACCCCAAACTAACTGTCAACGCTGAAACACGTGTCTGCCAAATGTCGTCGCTATTACTCTTTAGTTAACTATTTTCATCATTTCTGTCACCATTCAAGCTGCTTCATTACCTCACCTGCCGACAGATGGCAGCACGCCTAATTCCTGTCGGCGACTCACCGTCCGACATACAACGTCCGACACACAACTGCCCGCACTGCTCTGCATCTAACACTAATCTCTCTCCTCCCCACCACACTCGTTCACTGAAAAAACTGACAACTAGACAGTTCTTTGTACGCAAAACTAGGCCACATCAGACGCAACGTGTATGTAGATGTATGGTGCAAGGGAAATATCCCCCTGCTCCCACACATCTAATTAATACTAGTTGACAACAGAAATTAAATTTCTGTCGATAGTATTTGAACCAGTCTTATTCATTTGCCAATTTCATGCATTCCTTCTTGCAGATAACAGTGCCTTGCAAATCACTCAATTCATGTTTGCTAGCCAAACGTGCTCCTCCTAAATGTTTCGTACATCATGCATTAGTGGTGATTATCAAGACTGTGTTGTGTCTCAGCTTTTTATGGTCATCAATTGCACTCTTCTTGTGTTGCTCACTTATTCTTGTAACTCAAAAGTACGTCGTTGTCATCCAAGCCTAGCACTTGGAGCAGGCCAAATCAAATGGCTCGTCCCCGTGCCACTCGAGAAACTTCCACAAGGCTTTCATGACATGTCGCAATCAAAGTCCTTCCACAACCTGTAGCGACATTTCTGCAACGACACGGGTCCCGATACCAAAGGTATGACTTACGCTTCTAATCTATATAATAAAACCACCACTCGGAAAGCGCTATTCCCTTCCCACATCCCTCAGAATGTGGCGAACGATCATCGATTACAACCAAGATGCGATGAATCTCGATCGCAAGCCTCACGCTCAGGGAGAGTGCTACCACTCATCATTGTGGTTACGTCTACTCCAGCTTTGAACTAGAGAGAGTTGAAGACATACTACAGAAATGATCCTGTGAAGTATGATCTTGCTTGCAAGCTATCACCGCTCGCTACTTATGCCACGAGACCGTCAACACGCCCTACGAGAATACGACACACTCTTCACATTTCGCGATTTACAAGCTAGGACATTCTGCAAAGAACCTACTTCTACTCTTACTTGGCCGCCATGATCTCACTCAGCTATTTTCTGCGCTACCAGTGCTTCTTGCGTTCCGAAATCAGAGACCATTGCCTCAGGCGAGACTGTATGTAAACACCGCTTGCACCTCCGGCCGCTAGATGGCGGCCTGGGGCACATACAGTAGCATTCTATGGCGCAAGCAGACATGCCAAATAGCCACTGAAAGAGAAACACACAAGAGGGCATTCATAGGACTCTTGTGCTTTCTTTAAAACCGCCTCTCTCTTCGAAAATTTTCGCACCGCACTAGCTCATTCACCTCACTCTAACAGTGCGAACTCTTGTCGATATTTGGCCTCTCTCATGCATACTTCCTCTTTCGTTTCACTTTGCGTCTTACTTGATACCCGCCCTTAGAGCTGCTGATATACAATACTCGCAACCAATGTGTTTCTCTCTGTATCTCTTTTCGCCTATCACGAGTATTGCTTTTCCTCACATGGCAATTATGAAAACACCCACAGCTGAACAAACACTTCCATTCAGGGCCACGTCCATACTATCAATCATACACCAGTAATTTCGCAGCTACTTGCTCCACTAATACATTTCTTATGTCTACTGTTCAACAGATGAAGAAGCAAAGTATACAACAAGTCTCTATGAACATCACTGTCAGGACATTTTACAGACCTACGCATACCATGCCAATCTGTATGCTTCAACTATGATGGCCCATGTGCTATGAATAAAGAAATTTCTCATAAAATAACAAATAATTTTACAACTATACAACTACTCCGACAAGCTCCTTACTAAAATGCTACATGTTTAGCAACCCCCCCATCATCTCAGAATAATCTCAAGCAGTGCTTTCATCCCATGAGCACTTCTTTGCAAACAAAACCACAAACTACTTTTTATACTAGCTTCCTTGTCACAGTGAACACGAAACTAATGCTAGTGCCTCAGTTTACTAAAAAGCTTTTTTCGCTTGCAACATATAAACTACCAACTTGAACCTCTGGGATTTTCAAACACACACACATACAGAAAACTTAATTCCACAGAAATTTAGGAGTAACAGTGGTTACCTCACATTTTCATACATACTCAAATAGCTACTTCTGTGCACTTCACACAATGTTCTCATCGTGTTCCACCAGAGAGCACAGTTATCACTATGCATGGATTCTGGTAAAAGAGCATTAAATAAAAACAAACAGCCTGATCAAAGTGATTATCTGCACATCCTCTGCCAATATCATGTCACTCTATACCCGAGGGAAACTAGAATGCAGGGAAAGGAGCTTTGTTGTGAGCACTGTGTTGGTATTTCATCATTTACTAACCAAAGTCTTCTCAAGCCAAGTATGCACCAGCTCTGTGTATGGCTGGCTCAATCAAGAGCCCCTATCAATTTTACTTAAAAGACAAGCAGCATCAACAACTCACAGGAGGCACTGAACATTTTTACCATTATCTGCACCACCTTCCACTGATTTACTGAAGAAGAAACTGCAAAGTCTGGCCAATTTTGTACACAAGTAATCTTGAAAACATTGGAGTCAACAGCAGATTCATAGTTTCCAAGACTGTAGCTAGGAACAACCCTTCAATTTCAAGATTTATCTCTCACTCAGACACACCATACCCAAACTACACCTAGCAGGAAATTGCTACTTACTTCATTTCTAGCTATTTATGTCATATTCAACAACTGTCTCTTTCTCACCTAAATCTTCTACACAACTGAGTACACTGTTATGAACAAACACATTATGGCAACAAGCCAGTGCCACTAATATCCACTCTATTGAAAACCATTTAAATACTCATCCTGCCCAACTAACCACCATCTTCAGCCCAAAGCTCACTCACATCATACCTACAAATCACAAACTTCTGTGGTAAAAATAATTTTGGGTTTCAAAACATAATCTGCTAATCACATACCAGTATTTCTTACAAAGCCTATCATTCATCATTCACTTCCAAATATCAGTTTATATGCTGTTGTGCAACTGCAGTGCAAGTAAACACTCTCAAATCATCTAGAACTGAGGTACGGAAAGGGTTCACCAAGAGATTCCAGGTAGTCCTGTAGCTCTCTCTCTTTACACAATCGTCTAACACACTGCACGCCATTGCAGGGCAAATGTACTTGTTTCATTATACTACGACACGGCCTATTACAATTTCAGATTTTAAAGAAACAAATACTGCCTGATCCAACGTCATCCGCTACTCCACGCCCTTCATTCACACAACACAATCTACCTCTTGCAACTTACATTACGTTTTCACTTGTGATTATGGCTCAGCAATAGCCGAGCACTACGAAAAATACCTTATAGACTCATTTAATGTTCCCCTCCACGGAAATCTTTAGTAAAAGGCGAAAGATTTATTCGTTTTGAAGGGAAACCAGAGTGCCGATCAACGCCCTCACTTCAATACTTATGGCTGCTTCTCTATTACTTCTCCGCGAGAACGCGGAAAATTCTTTCCGTCTTGTCTACTTCTCTACCGTCAACAGACTTCCAGTGTCATGCAAGCACACACCCCAAACTAACTGTCAACGCTGAAACACGTGTCTGCCAAATGTCGTCGCTATTACTCTTTAGTTAACTATTTTCATCATTTCTGTCACCATTCAAGCTGCTTCATTACCTCACCTGCCGACAGATGGCAGCACGCCTAATTCCTGTCGGCGACTCACCGTCCGACATACAACGTCCGACACACAACTGCCCGCACTGCTCTGCATCTAACACTAATCTCTCTCCTCCCCACCACACTCGTTCACTGAAAAAACTGACAACTAGACAGTTCTTTGTACGCAAAACTAGGCCACATCAGACGCAACGTGTATGTAGATGTATGGTGCAAGGGAAATATCCCCCTGCTCCCACACATCTAATTAATACTAGTTGACAACAGAAATTAAATTTCTGTCGATAGTATTTGAACCAGTCTTATTCATTTGCCAATTTCATGCATTCCTTCTTGCAGATAACAGTGCCTTGCAAATCACTCAATTCATGTTTGCTAGCCAAACGTGCTCCTCCTAAATGTTTCGTACATCATGCATTAGTGGTGATTATCAAGACTGTGTTGTGTCTCAGCTTTTTATGGTCATCAATTGCACTCTTCTTGTGTTGCTCACTCATTCTTGTAACTCAAAAGTACGTCGTTGTCATCCAAGCCTAGCACTTGGAGCAGGCCAAATCAAATGGCTCGTCCCCGTGCCACTCGAGAAACTTCCACAAGGCTTTCATGACATGTCGCAATCAAAGTCCTTCCACAACCTGTAGCGACATTTCTGCAACGACACGGGTCCCGATACCAAAGGTATGACTTACGCTTCTAATCTATATAATAAAACCACCACTCGGAAAGCGCTATTCCCTTCCCACATCCCTCAGAATGTGGCGAACGATCATCGATTACAACCAAGATGCGATGAATCTCGATCGCAAGCCTCACGCTCAGGGAGAGTGCTACCACTCATCATTGTGGTTACGTCTACTCCAGCTTTGAACTAGAGAGAGTTGAAGACATACTACAGAAATGATCCTGTGAAGTATGATCTTGCTTGCAAGCTATCACCGCTCGCTACTTATGCCACGAGACCGTCAACACGCCCTACGAGAATACGACACACTCTTCACATTTCGCGATTTACAAGCTAGGACATTCTGCAAAGAACCTACTTCTACTCTTACTTGGCCACCATGATCTCACTCAGCTATTTTCTGCGCTACCAGTGCTTCTTGCGTTCCGAAATCAGAGACCATTGCCTCAGGCGAGACTGTATGTAAACACCGCTTGCACCTCCGGCCGCTAGATGGCGGCCTGGGGCACATACAGTAGCATTCTATGGCGCAAGCAGACATGCCAAATAGCCACTGAAAGAGAAACACACAAGAGGGCATTCATAGGACTCTTGTGCTTTCTTTAAAACCGCCTCTCTCTTCGAAAATTTTCGCACCGCACTAGCTCATTCACCTCACTCTAACAGTGCGAACTCTTGTCGATATTTGGCCTCTCTCATGCATACTTCCTCTTTCGTTTCACTTTGCGTCTTACTTGATACCCGCCCTTAGAGCTGCTGATATACAATACTCGCAACCAATGTGTTTCTCTCTGTATCTCTTTTCGCCTATCACGAGTATTGCTTTTCCTCACATGGCAATTATGAAAACACCCACAGCTGAACAAACACTTCCATTCAGGGCCACGTCCATACTATCAATCATACACCAGTAATTTCGCAGCTACTTGCTCCACTAATACATTTCTTATGTCTACTGTTCAACAGATGAAGAAGCAAAGTATACAACAAGTCTCTATGAACATCACTGTCAGGACATTTTACAGACCTACGCATACCATGCCAATCTGTATGCTTCAACTATGATGGCCCATGTGCTATGAATAAAGAAATTTCTCATAAAATAACAAATAATTTTACAACTATACAACTACTCCGACAAGCTCCTTACTAAAATGCTACATGTTTAGCAACCCCCCCATCATCTCAGAATAATCTCAAGCAGTGCTTTCATCCCATGAGCACTTCTTTGCAAACAAAACCACAAACTACTTTTTATACTAGCTTCCTTGTCACAGTGAACACGAAACTAATGGTAGTGCCTCAGTTTACTAAAAAGCTTTTTTCGCTTGCAACATATAAACTACCAACTTGAACCTCTGGGATTTTCAAACACACACACATACAGAAAACTTAATTCCACAGAAATTTAGGAGTAACAGTGGTTACCTCACATTTTCATACATACTCAAATAGCTACTTCTGTGCACTTCACACAATGTTCTCATCGTGTTCCACCAGAGAGCACAGTTATCACTATGCATGGATTCTGGTAAAAGAGCATTAAATAAAAACAAACAGCCTGATCAAAGTGATTATCTGCACATCCTCTGCCAATATCATGTCACTCTATACCCGAGGGAAACTAGAATGCAGGGAAAGGAGCTTTGTTGTGAGCACTGTGTTGGTATTTCATCATTTACTAACCAAAGTCTTCTCAAGCCAAGTATGCACCAGCTCTGTGTATGGCTGGCTCAATCAAGAGCCCCTATCAATTTTACTTAAAAGACAAGCAGCATCAACAACTCACAGGAGGCACTGAACATTTTTACCATTATCTGCACCACCTTCCACTGATTTACTGAAGAAGAAACTGCAAAGTCTGGCCAATTTTGTACACAAGTAATCTTGAAAACATTGGAGTCAACAGCAGATTCATAGTTTCCAAGACTGTAGCTAGGAACAACCCTTCAATTTCCAGATTTATCTCTCACTCAGACACACCATACCCAAACTACACCTAGCAGGAAATTGCTACTTACTTCATTTCTAGCTATTTATGTCATATTCAACAACTGTCTCTTTCTCACCTAAATCTTCTACACAACTGAGTACACTGTTATGAACAAACACATTATGGCAACAAGCCAGTGCCACTAATATCCACTCTATTGAAAACCATTTAAATACTCATCCTGCCCAACTAACCACCATCTTCAGCCCAAAGCTCACTCACATCATACCTACAAATCACAAACTTCTGTGGTAAAAATAATTTTGGGTTTCAAAACATAATCTGCTAATCACATACCAGTATTTCTTACAAAGCCTATCATTCATCATTCACTTCCAAATATCAGTTTATATGCTGTTGTGCAACTGCAGTGCAAGTAAACACTCTCAAATCATCTAGAACTGAGGTACGGAAAGGGTTCACCAAGAGATTCCAGGTAGTCCTGTAGCTCTCTCTCTTTACACAATCGTCTAACACACTGCACGCCATTGCAGGGCAAATGTACTTGTTTCATTATACTACGACACGGCCTATTACAATTTCAGATTTTAAAGAAACAAATACTGCCTGATCCAACGTCATCCGCTACTCCACGCCCTTCATTCACACAACACAATCTACCTCTTGCAACTTACATTACGTTTTCACTTGTGATTATGGCTCAGCAATAGCCGAGCACTACGAAAAATACCTTATAGACTCATTTAATGTTCCCCTCCACGGAAATCTTTAGTAAAAGGCGAAAGATTTATTCGTTTTGAAGGGAAACCAGAGTGCCGATCAACGCCCTCACTTCAATACTTATGGCTGCTTCTCTATTACTTCTCCGCGAGAACGCGGAAAATTCTTTCCGTCTTGTCTACTTCTCTACCGTCAACAGACTTCCAGTGTCATGCAAGCACACACCCCAAACTAACTGTCAACGCTGAAACACGTGTCTGCCAAATGTCGTCGCTATTACTCTTTAGTTAACTATTTTCATCATTTCTGTCACCATTCAAGCTGCTTCATTACCTCACCTGCCGACAGATGGCAGCACGCCTAATTCCTGTCGGCGACTCACCGTCCGACATACAACGTCCGACACACAACTGCCCGCACTGCTCTGCATCTAACACTAATCTCTCTCCTCCCCACCACACTCGTTCACTGAAAAAACTGACAACTAGACAGTTCTTTGTACGCAAAACTAGGCCACATCAGACGCAACGTGTATGTAGATGTATGGTGCAAGGGAAATATCCCCCTGCTCCCACACATCTAATTAATACTAGTTGACAACAGAAATTAAATTTCTGTCGATAGTATTTGAACCAGTCTTATTCATTTGCCAATTTCATGCATTCCTTCTTGCAGATAACAGTGCCTTGCAAATCACTCAATTCATGTTTGCTAGCCAAACGTGCTCCTCCTAAATGTTTCGTACATCATGCATTAGTGGTGATTATCAAGACTGTGTTGTGTCTCAGCTTTTTATGGTCATCAATTGCACTCTTCTTGTGTTGCTCACTCATTCTTGTAACTCAAAAGTACGTCGTTGTCATCCAAGCCTAGCACTTGGAGCAGGCCAAATCAAATGGCTCGTCCCCGTGCCACTCGAGAAACTTCCACAAGGCTTTCATGACATGTCGCAATCAAAGTCCTTCCACAACCTGTAGCGACATTTCTGCAACGACACGGGTCCCGATACCAAAGGTATGACTTACGCTTCTAATCTATATAATAAAACCACCACTCGGAAAGCGCTATTCCCTTCCCACATCCCTCAGAATGTGGCGAACGATCATCGATTACAACCAAGATGCGATGAATCTCGATCGCAAGCCTCACGCTCAGGGAGAGTGCTACCACTCATCATTGTGGTTACGTCTACTCCAGCTTTGAACTAGAGAGAGTTGAAGACATACTACAGAAATGATCCTGTGAAGTATGATCTTGCTTGCAAGCTATCACCGCTCGCTACTTATGCCACGAGACCGTCAACACGCCCTACGAGAATACGACACACTCTTCACATTTCGCGATTTACAAGCTAGGACATTCTGCAAAGAACCTACTTCTACTCTTACTTGGCCGCCATGATCTCACTCAGCTATTTTCTGCGCTACCAGTGCTTCTTGCGTTCCGAAATCAGAGACCATTGCCTCAGGCGAGACTGTATGTAAACACCGCTTGCACCTCCGGCCGCTAGATGGCGGCCTGGGGCACATACAGTAGCATTCTATGGCGCAAGCAGACATGCCAAATAGCCACTGAAAGAGAAACACACAAGAGGGCATTCATAGGACTCTTGTGCTTTCTTTAAAACCGCCTCTCTCTTCGAAAATTTTCGCACCGCACTAGCTCATTCACCTCACTCTAACAGTGCGAACTCTTGTCGATATTTGGCCTCTCTCATGCATACTTCCTCTTTCGTTTCACTTTGCGTCTTACTTGATACCCGCCCTTAGAGCTGCTGATATACAATACTCGCAACCAATGTGTTTCTCTCTGTATCTCTTTTCGCCTATCACGAGTATTGCTTTTCCTCACATGGCAATTATGAAAACACCCACAGCTGAACAAACACTTCCATTCAGGGCCACGTCCATACTATCAATCATACACCAGTAATTTCGCAGCTACTTGCTCCACTAATACATTTCTTATGTCTACTGTTCAACAGATGAAGAAGCAAAGTATACAACAAGTCTCTATGAACATCACTGTCAGGACATTTTACAGACCTACGCATACCATGCCAATCTGTATGCTTCAACTATGATGGCCCATGTGCTATGAATAAAGAAATTTCTCATAAAATAACAAATAATTTTACAACTATACAACTACTCCGACAAGCTCCTTACTAAAATGCTACATGTTTAGCAACCCCCCCCATCATCTCAGAATAATCTCAAGCAGTGCTTTCATCCCATGAGCACTTCTTTGCAAACAAAACCACAAACTACTTTTTATACTAGCTTCCTTGTCACAGTGAACACGAAACTAATGCTAGTGCCTCAGTTTACTAAAAAGCTTTTTTCGCTTGCAACATATAAACTACCAACTTGAACCTCTGGGATTTTCAAACACACACACATACAGAAAACTTAATTCCACAGAAATTTAGGAGTAACAGTGGTTACCTCACATTTTCATACATACTCAAATAGCTACTTCTGTGCACTTCACACAATGTTCTCATCGTGTTCCACCAGAGAGCACAGTTATCACTATGCATGGATTCTGGTAAAAGAACATTAAATAAAAACAAACAGCCTGATCAAAGTGATTATCTGCACATCCTCTGCCAATATCATGTCACTCTATACCCGAGGGAAACTAGAATGCAGGGAAAGGAGCTTTGTTGTGAGCACTGTGTTGGTATTTCATCATTTACTAACCAAAGTCTTCTCAAGCCAAGTATGCACCAGCTCTGTGTATGGCTGGCTCAATCAAGAGCCCCTATCAATTTTACTTAAAAGACAAGCAGCATCAACAACTCACAGGAGGCACTGAACATTTTTACCATTATCTGCACCACCTTCCACTGATTTACTGAAGAAGAAACTGCAAAGTCTGGCCAATTTTGTACACAAGTAATCTTGAAAACATTGGAGTCAACAGCAGATTCATAGTTTCCAAGACTGTAGCTAGGAACAACCCTTCAATTTCAAGATTTATCTCTCACTCAGACACACCATACCCAAACTACACCTAGCAGGAAATTGCTACTTACTTCATTTCTAGCTATTTATGTCATATTCAACAACTGTCTCTTTCTCACCTAAATCTTCTACACAACTGAGTACACTGTTATGAACAAACACATTATGGCAACAAGCCAGTGCCACTAATATCCACTCTATTGAAAACCATTTAAATACTCATCCTGCCCAACTAACCACCATCTTCAGCCCAAAGCTCACTCACATCATACCTACAAATCACAAACTTCTGTGGTAAAAATAATTTTGGGTTTCAAAACATAATCTGCTAATCACATACCAGTATTTCTTACAAAGCCTATCATTCATCATTCACTTCCAAATATCAGTTTATATGCTGTTGTGCAACTGCAGTGCAAGTAAACACTCTCAAATCATCTAGAACTGAGGTACGGAAAGGGTTCACCAAGAGATTCCAGGTAGTCCTGTAGCTCTCTCTCTTTACACAATCGTCTAACACACTGCACGCCATTGCAGGGCAAATGTACTTGTTTCATTATACTACGACACGGCCTATTACAATTTCAGATTTTAAAGAAACAAATACTGCCTGATCCAACGTCATCCGCTACTCCACGCCCTTCATTCACACAACACAATCTACCTCTTGCAACTTACATTACGTTTTCACTTGTGATTATGGCTCAGCAATACCCGAGCACTACGAAAAATACCTTATAGACTCATTTAATGTTCCCCTCCACGGAAATCTTTAGTAAAAGGCGAAAGATTTATTCGTTTTGAAGGGAAACCAGAGTGCCGATCAACGCCCTCACTTCAATACTTATGGCTGCTTCTCTATTACTTCTCCGCGAGAACGCGGAAAATTCTTTCCGTCTTGTCTACTTCTCTACCGTCAACAGACTTCCAGTGTCATGCAAGCACACACCCCAAACTAACTGTCAACGCTGAAACACGTGTCTGCCAAATGTCGTCGCTATTACTCTTTAGTTAACTATTTTCATCATTTCTGTCACCATTCAAGCTGCTTCATTACCTCACCTGCCGACAGATGGCAGCACGCCTAATTCCTGTCGGCGACTCACCGTCCGACATACAACGTCCGACACACAACTGCCCGCACTGCTCTGCATCTAACACTAATCTCTCTCCTCCCCACCACACTCGTTCACTGAAAAAACTGACAACTAGACAGTTCTTTGTACGCAAAACTAGGCCACATCAGACGCAACGTGTATGTAGATGTATGGTGCAAGGGAAATATCCCCCTGCTCCCACACATCTAATTAATACTAGTTGACAACAGAAATTAAATTTCTGTCGATAGTATTTGAACCAGTCTTATTCATTTGCCAATTTCATGCATTCCTTCTTGCAGATAACAGTGCCTTGCAAATCACTCAATTCATGTTTGCTAGCCAAACGTGCTCCTCCTAAATGTTTCGTACATCATGCATTAGTGGTGATTATCAAGACTGTGTTGTGTCTCAGCTTTTTATGGTCATCAATTGCACTCTTCTTGTGTTGCTCACTCATTCTTGTAACTCAAAAGTACGTCGTTGTCATCCAAGCCTAGCACTTGGAGCAGGCCAAATCAAATGGCTCGTCCCCGTGCCACTCGAGAAACTTCCACAAGGCTTTCATGACATGTCGCAATCAAAGCCCTTCCACAACCTGTAGCGACATTTCTGCAACGACACGGGTCCCGATACCAAAGGTATGACTTACGCTTCTAATCTATATAATAAAACCACCACTCGGAAAGCGCTATTCCCTTCCCACATCCCTCAGAATGTGGCGAACGATCATCGATTACAACCAAGATGCGATGAATCTCGATCGCAAGCCTCACGCTCAGGGAGAGTGCTACCACTCATCATTGTGGTTACGTCTACTCCAGCTTTGAACTAGAGAGAGTTGAAGACATACTACAGAAATGATCCTGTGAAGTATGATCTTGCTTGCAAGCTATCACCGCTCGCTACTTATGCCACGAGACCGTCAACACGCCCTACGAGAATACGACACACTCTTCACATTTCGCGATTTACAAGCTAGGACATTCTGCAAAGAACCTACTTCTACTCTTACTTGGCCGCCATGATCTCACTCAGCTATTTTCTGCGCTACCAGTGCTTCTTGCGTTCCGAAATCAGAGACCATTGCCTCAGGCGAGACTGTATGTAAACACCGCTTGCACCTCCGGCCGCTAGATGGCGGCCTGGGGCACATACAGTAGCATTCTATGGCGCAAGCAGACATGCCAAATAGCCACTGAAAGAGAAACACACAAGAGGGCATTCATAGGACTCTTGTGCTTTCTTTAAAACCGCCTCTCTCTTCGAAAATTTTCGCACCGCACTAGCTCATTCACCTCACTCTAACAGTGCGAACTCTTGTCGATATTTGGCCTCTCTCATGCATACTTCCTCTTTCGTTTCACTTTGCGTCTTACTTGATACCCGCCCTTAGAGCTGCTGATATACAATACTCGCAACCAATGTGTTTCTCTCTGTATCTCTTTTCGCCTATCACGAGTATTGCTTTTCCTCACATGGCAATTATGAAAACACCCACAGCTGAACAAACACTTCCATTCAGGGCCACGTCCATACTATCAATCATACACCAGTAATTTCGCAGCTACTTGCTCCACTAATACATTTCTTATGTCTACTGTTCAACAGATGAAGAAGCAAAGTATACAACAAGTCTCTATGAACATCACTGTCAGGACATTTTACAGACCTACGCATACCATGCCAATCTGTATGCTTCAACTATGATGGCCCATGTGCTATGAATAAAGAAATTTCTCATAAAATAACAAATAATTTTACAACTATACAACTACTCCGACAAGCTCCTTACTAAAATGCTACATGTTTAGCAACCCCCCCATCATCTCAGAATAATCTCAAGCAGTGCTTTCATCCCATGAGCACTTCTTTGCAAACAAAACCACAAACTACTTTTTATACTAGCTTCCTTGTCACAGTGAACACGAAACTAATGCTAGTGCCTCAGTTTACTAAAAAGCTTTTTTCGCTTGCAACATATAAACTACCAACTTGAACCTCTGGGATTTTCAAACACACACACATACAGAAAACTTAATTCCACAGAAATTTAGGAGTAACAGTGGTTACCTCACATTTTCATACATACTCAAATAGCTACTTCTGTGCACTTCACACAATGTTCTCATCGTGTTCCACCAGAGAGCACAGTTATCACTATGCATGGATTCTGGTAAAAGAGCATTAAATAAAAACAAACAGCCTGATCAAAGTGATTATCTGCACATCCTCTGCCAATATCATGTCACTCTATACCCGAGGGAAACTAGAATGCAGGGAAAGGAACTTTGTTGTGAGCACTGTGTTGGTATTTCATCATTTACTGACCAAAGTCTTCTCAAGCCAAGTATGCACCAGCTCTGTGTATGGCTGGCTCAATCAAGAGCCCCTATCAATTTTACTTAAAAGACAAGCAGCATCAACAACTCACAGGAGGCACTGAACATTTTTACCATTATCTGCACCACCTTCCACTGATTTACTGAAGAAGAAACTGCAAAGTCTGGCCAATTTTGTACACAAGTAATCTTGAAAACATTGGAGTCAACAGCAGATTCATAGTTTCCAAGACTGTAGCTAGGAACAACCCTTCAATTTCAACATTTATCTCTCACTCAGACACACCATACCCAAACTACACCTAGCAGGAAATTGCTACTTACTTCATTTCTAGCTATTTATGTCATATTCAACAACTGTCTCTTTCTCACCTAAATCTTCTACACAACTGAGTACACTGTTATGAACAAACACATTATGGCAACAAGCCAGTGCCACTAATATCCACTCTATTGAAAACCATTTAAATACTCATCCTGCCCAACTAACCACCATCTTCAGCCCAAAGCTCACTCACATCATACCTACAAATCACAAACTTCTGTGGTAAAAATAATTTTGGGTTTCAAAACATAATCTGCTAATCACATACCAGTATTTCTTACAAAGCCTATCATTCATCATTCACTTCCAAATATCAGTTTATATGCTGTTGTGCAACTGCAGTGCAAGTAAACACTCTCAAATCATCTAGAACTGAGGTACGGAAAGGGTTCACCAAGAGATTCCAGGTAGTCCTGTAGCTCTCTCTCTTTACACAATCGTCTAACACACTGCACGCCATTGCAGGGCAAATGTACTTGTTTCATTATACTACGACACGGCCTATTACAATTTCAGATTTTAAAGAAACAAATACTGCCTGATCCAACGTCATCCGCTACTCCACGCCCTTCATTCACACAACACAATCTACCTCTTGCAACTTACATTACGTTTTCACTTGTGATTATGGCTCAGCAATAGCCGAGCACTACGAAAAATACCTTATAGACTCATTTAATGTTCCCCTCCACGGAAATCTTTAGTAAAAGGCGAAAGATTTATTCGTTTTGAAGGGAAACCAGAGTGCCGATCAACGCCCTCACTTCAATACTTATGGCTGCTTCTCTATTACTTCTCCGCGAGAACGCGGAAAATTCTTTCCGTCTTGTCTACTTCTCTACCGTCAACAGACTTCCAGTGTCATGCAAGCACACACCCCAAACTAACTGTCAACGCTGAAACACGTGTCTGCCAAATGTCGTCACTATTACTCTTTAGTTAACTATTTTCATCATTTCTGTCACCATTCAAGCTGCTTCATTACCTCACCTGCCGACAGATGGCAGCACGCCTAATTCCTGTCGGCGACTCACCGTCCGACATACAACGTCCGACACACAACTGCCCGCACTGCTCTGCATCTAACACTAATCTCTCTCCTCCCCACCACACTCGTTCACTGAAAAAACTGACAACTAGACAGTTCTTTGTACGCAAAACTAGGCCACATCAGACGCAACGTGTATGTAGATGTATGGTGCAAGGGAAATATCCCCCTGCTCCCACACATCTAATTAATACTAGTTGACAACAGAAATTAAATTTCTGTCGATAGTATTTGAACCAGTCTTATTCATTTGCCAATTTCATGCATTCCTTCTTGCAGATAACAGTGCCTTGCAAATCACTCAATTCATGTTTGCTAGCCAAACGTGCTCCTCCTAAATGTTTCGTACATCATGCATTAGTGGTGATTATCAAGACTGTGTTGTGTCTCAGCTTTTTATGGTCATCAATTGCACTCTTCTTGTGTTGCTCACTCATTCTTGTAACTCAAAAGTACGTCGTTGTCATCCAAGCCTAGCACTTGGAGCAGGCCAAATCAAATGGCTCGTCCCCGTGCCACTCGAGAAACTTCCACAAGGCTTTCATGACATGTCGCAATCAAAGTCCTTCCACAACCTGTAGCGACATTTCTGCAACGACACGGGTCCCGATACCAAAGGTATGACTTACGCTTCTAATCTATATAATAAAACCACCACTCGGAAAGCGCTATTCCCTTCCCACATCCCTCAGAATGTGGCGAACGATCATCGATTACAACCAAGATGCGATGAATCTCGATCGCAAGCCTCACGCTCAGGGAGAGTGCTACCACTCATCATTGTGGTTACGTCTACTCCAGCTTTGAACTAGAGAGAGTTGTAGACATACTACAGAAATGATCCTGTGAAGTATGATCTTGCTTGCAAGCTATCACCGCTCGCTACTTATGCCACGAGACCGTCAACACGCCCTACGAGAATACGACACACTCTTCACATTTCGCGATTTACAAGCTAGGACATTCTGCAAAGAACCTACTTCTACTCTTACTTGGCCGCCATGATCTCACTCAGCTATTTTCTGCGCTACCAGTGCTTCTTGCGTTCCGAAATCAGAGACCATTGCCTCAGGCGAGACTGTATGTAAACACCGCTTGCACCTCCGGCCGCTAGATGGCGGCCTGGGGCACATACAGTAGCATTCTATGGCGCAAGCAGACATGCCAAATAGCCACTGAAAGAGAAACACACAAGAGGGCATTCATAGGACTCTTGTGCTTTCTTTAAAACCGCCTCTCTCTTCGAAAATTTTCGCACCGCACTAGCTCATTCACCTCACTCTAACAGTGCGAACTCTTGTCGATATTTGGCCTCTCTCATGCATACTTCCTCTTTCGTTTCACTTTGCGTCTTACTTGATACCCGCCCTTAGAGCTGCTGATATACAATACTCGCAACCAATGTGTTTCTCTCTGTATCTCTTTTCGCCTATCACGAGTATTGCTTTTCCTCACATGGCAATTATGAAAACACCCACAGCTGAACAAACACTTCCATTCAGCGCCACGTCCATACTATCAATCATACACCAGTAATTTCACAGCTACTTGCTCCACTAATACATTTCTTATGTCTACTGTTCAACAGATGAAGAAGCAAAGTATACAACAAGTCTCTATGAACATCACTGTCAGGACATTTTACAGACCTACGCATACCATGCCAATCTGTATGCTTCAACTATGATGGCCCATGTGCTATGAATAAAGAAATTTCTCATAAAATAACAAATAATTTTACAACTATACAACTACTCCGACAAGCTCCTTACTAAAATGCTACATGTTTAGCAACCCCCCCATCATCTCAGAATAATCTCAAGCAGTGCTTTCATCCCATGAGCACTTCTTTGCAAACAAAACCACAAACTACTTTTTATACTAGCTTCCTTGTCACAGTGAACACGAAACTAATGCTAGTGCCTCAGTTTACTAAAAAGCTTTTTTCGCTTGCAACATATAAACTACCAACTTGAACCTCTGGGATTTTCAAACACACACACATACAGAAAACTTAATTCCACAGAAATTTAGGAGTAACAGTGGTTACCTCACATTTTCATACATACTCAAATAGCTACTTCTGTGCACTTCACACAATGTTCTCATCGTGTTCCACCAGAGAGCACAGTTATCACTATGCATGGATTCTGGTAAAAGAGCATTAAATAAAAACAAACAGCCTGATCAAAGTGATTATCTGCACATCCTCTGCCAATATCATGTCACTCTATACCCGAGGGAAACTAGAATGCAGGGAAAGGAGCTTTGTTGTGAGCACTGTGTTGGTATTTCATCATTTACTGACCAAAGTCTTCTCAAGCCAAGTATGCACCAGCTCTGTGTATGGCTGGCTCAATCAAGAGCCCCTATCAATTTTACTTAAAAGACAAGCAGCATCAACAACTCACAGGAGGCACTGAACATTTTTACCATTATCTGCACCACCTTCCACTGATTTACTGAAGAAGAAACTGCAAAGTCTGGCCAATTTTGTACACAAGTAATCTTGAAAACATTGGAGTCAACAGCAGATTCATAGTTTCCAAGACTGTAGCTAGGAACAACCCTTCAATTTCAACATTTATCTCTCACTCAGACACACCATACCCAAACTACACCTAGCAGGAAATTGCTACTTACTTCATTTCTAGCTATTTATGTCATATTCAACAACTGTCTCTTTCTCACCTAAATCTTCTACACAACTGAGTACACTGTTATGAACAAACACATTATGGCAACAAGCCAGTGCCACTAATATCCACTCTATTGAAAACCATTTAAATACTCATCCTGCCCAACTAACCACCATCTTCAGCCCAAAGCTCACTCACATCATACCTACAAATCACAAACTTCTGTGGTAAAAATAATTTTGGGTTTCAAAACATAATCTGCTAATCACATACCAGTATTTCTTACAAAGCCTATCATTCATCATTCACTTCCAAATATCAGTTTATATGCTGTTGTGCAACTGCAGTGCAAGTAAACACTCTCAAATCATCTAGAACTGAGGTACGGAAAGGGTTCACCAAGAGATTCCAGGTAGTCCTGTAGCTCTCTCTCTTTACACAATCGTCTAACACACTGCACGCCATTGCAGGGCAAATGTACTTGTTTCATTATACTACGACACGGCCTATTACAATTTCAGATTTTAAAAAAACAAATACTGCCTGATCCAACGTCATCCGCTACTCCACGCCCTTCATTCACACAACACAATCTACCTCTTGCAACTTACATTACGTTTTCACTTGTGATTATGGCTCAGCAATAGCCGAGCACTACGAAAAATACCTTATAGACTCATTTAATGTTCCCCTCCACGGAAATCTTTAGTAAAAGGCGAAAGATTTATTCGTTTTGAAGGGAAACCAGAGTGCCGATCAACGCCCTCACTTCAATACTTATGGCTGCTTCTCTATTACTTCTCCGCGAGAACGCGGAAAATTCTTTCCGTCTTGTCTACTTCTCTACCGTCAACAGACTTCCAGTGTCATGCAAGCACACACCCCAAACTAACTGTCAACGCTGAAACACGTGTCTGCCAAATGTCGTCGCTATTACTCTTTAGTTAACTATTTTCATCATTTCTGTCACCATTCAAGCTGCTTCATTACCTCACCTGCCGACAGATGGCAGCACGCCTAATTCCTGTCGGCGACTCACCGTCCGACATACAACGTCCGACACACAACTGCCCGCACTGCTCTGCATCTAACACTAATCTCTCTCCTCCCCACCACACTCGTTCACTGAAAAAACTGACAACTAGACAGTTCTTTGTACGCAAAACTAGGCCACATCAGACGCAACGTGTATGTAGATGTATGGTGCAAGGGAAATATCCCCCTGCTCCCACACATCTAATTAATACTAGTTGACAACAGAAATTAAATTTCTGTCGATAGTATTTGAACCAGTCTTATTCATTTGCCAATTTCATGCATTCCTTCTTGCAGATAACAGTGCCTTGCAAATCACTCAATTCATGTTTGCTAGCCAAACGTGCTCCTCCTAAATGTTTCGTACATCATGCATTAGTGGTGATTATCAAGACTGTGTTGTGTCTCAGCTTTTTATGGTCATCAATTGCACTCTTCTTGTGTTGCTCACTCATTCTTGTAACTCAAAAGTACGTCGTTGTCATCCAAGCCTAGCACTTGGAGCAGGCCAAATCAAATGGCTCGTCCCCGTGCCACTCGAGAAACTTCCACAAGGCTTTCATGACATGTCGCAATCAAAGTCCTTCCACAACCTGTAGCGACATTTCTGCAACGACGCGGGTCCCGATACCAAAGGTATGACTTACGCTTCTAATCTATATAATAAAACCACCACTCGGAAAGCGCTATTCCCTTCCCACATCCCTCAGAATGTGGCGAACGATCATCGATTACAACCAAGATGCGATGAATCTCGATCGCAAGCCTCACGCTCAGGGAGAGTGCTACCACTCATCATTGTGGTTACGTCTACTCCAGCTTTGAACTAGAGAGAGTTGAAGACATACTACAGAAATGATCCTGTGAAGTATGATCTTGCTTGCAAGCTATCACCGCTCGCTACTTATGCCACGAGACCGTCAACACGCCCTACGAGAATACGACACACTCTTCACATTTCGCGATTTACAAGCTAGGACATTCTGCAAAGAACCTACTTCTACTCTTACTTGGCCGCCATGATCTCACTCAGCTATTTTCTGCGCTACCAGTGCTTCTTGCGTTCCGAAATCAGAGACCATTGCCTCAGGCGAGACTGTATGTAAACACCGCTTGCACCTCCGGCCGCTAGATGGCGGCCTGGGGCACATACAGTAGCATTCTATGGCGCAAGCAGACATGCCAAATAGCCACTGAAAGAGAAACACACAAGAGGGCATTCATAGGACTCTTGTGCTTTCTTTAAAACCGCCTCTCTCTTCGAAAATTTTCGCACCGCACTAGCTCATTCACCTCACTCTAACAGTGCGAACTCTTGTCGATATTTGGCCTCTCTCATGCATACTTCCTCTTTCGTTTCACTTTGCGTCTTACTTGATACCCGCCCTTAGAGCTGCTGATATACAATACTCGCAACCAATGTGTTTCTCTCTGTATCTCTTTTCGCCTATCACGAGTATTGCTTTTCCTCACATGGCAATTATGAAAACACCCACAGCTGAACAAACACTTCCATTCAGCGCCACGTCCATACTATCAATCATACACCAGTAATTTCACAGCTACTTGCTCCACTAATACATTTCTTATGTCTACTGTTCAACAGATGAAGAAGCAAAGTATACAACAAGTCTCTATGAACATCACTGTCAGGACATTTTACAGACCTACGCATACCATGCCAATCTGTATGCTTCAACTATGATGGCCCATGTGCTATGAATAAAGAAATTTCTCATAAAATAACAAATAATTTTACAACTATACAACTACTCCGACAAGCTCCTTACTAAAATGCTACATGTTTAGCAACCCCCCCATCATCTCAGAATAATCTCAAGCAGTGCTTTCATCCCATGAGCACTTCTTTGCAAACAAAACCACAAACTACTTTTTATACTAGCTTCCTTGTCACAGTGAACACGAAACTAATGCTAGTGCCTCAGTTTACTAAAAAGCTTTTTTCGCTTGCAACATATAAACTACCAACTTGAACCTCTGGGATTTTCAAACACACACACATACAGAAAACTTAATTCCACAGAAATTTAGGAGTAACAGTGGTTACCTCACATTTTCATACATACTCAAATAGCTACTTCTGTGCACTTCACACAATGTTCTCATCGTGTTCCACCAGAGAGCACAGTTATCACTATGCATGGATTCTGGTAAAAGAGCATTAAATAAAAACAAACAGCCTGATCAAAGTGATTATCTGCACATCCTCTGCCAATATCATGTCACTCTATACCCGAGGGAAACTAGAATGCAGGGAAAGGAGCTTTGTTGTGAGCACTGTGTTGGTATTTCATCATTTACTGACCAAAGTCTTCTCAAGCCAAGTATGCACCAGCTCTGTGTATGGCTGGCTCAATCAAGAGCCCCTATCAATTTTACTTAAAAGACAAGCAGCATCAACAACTCACAGGAGGCACTGAACATTTTTACCATTATCTGCACCACCTTCCACTGATTTACTGAAGAAGAAACTGCAAAGTCTGGCCAATTTTGTACACAAGTAATCTTGAAAACATTGGAGTCAACAGCAGATTCATAGTTTCCAAGACTGTAGCTAGGAACAACCCTTCAATTTCAACATTTATCTCTCACTCAGACACACCATACCCAAACTACACCTAGCAGGAAATTGCTACTTACTTCATTTCTAGCTATTTATGTCATATTCAACAACTGTCTCTTTCTCACCTAAATCTTCTACACAACTGAGTACACTGTTATGAACAAACACATTATGGCAACAAGCCAGTGCCACTAATATCCACTCTATTGAAAACCATTTAAATACTCATCCTGCCCAACTAACCACCATCTTCAGCCCAAAGCTCACTCACATCATACCTACAAATCACAAACTTCTGTGGTAAAAATAATTTTGGGTTTCAAAACATAATCTGCTAATCACATACCAGTATTTCTTACAAAGCCTATCATTCATCATTCACTTCCAAATATCAGTTTATATGCTGTTGTGCAACTGCAGTGCAAGTAAACACTCTCAAATCATCTAGAACTGAGGTACGGAAAGGGTTCACCAAGAGATTCCAGGTAGTCCTGTAGCTCTCTCTCTTTACACAATCGTCTAACACACTGCACGCCATTGCAGGGCAAATGTACTTGTTTCATTATACTACGACACGGCCTATTACAATTTCAGATTTTAAAAAAACAAATACTGCCTGATCCAACGTCATCCGCTACTCCACGCCCTTCATTCACACAACACAATCTACCTCTTGCAACTTACATTACGTTTTCACTTGTGATTATGGCTCAGCAATAGCCGAGCACTACGAAAAATACCTTATAGACTCATTTAATGTTCCCCTCCACGGAAATCTTTAGTAAAAGGCGAAAGATTTATTCGTTTTGAAGGGAAACCAGAGTGCCGATCAACGCCCTCACTTCAATACTTATGGCTGCTTCTCTATTACTTCTCCGCGAGAACGCGGAAAATTCTTTCCGTCTTGTCTACTTCTCTACCGTCAACAGACTTCCAGTGTCATGCAAGCACACACCCCAAACTAACTGTCAACGCTGAAACACGTGTCTGCCAAATGTCGTCGCTATTACTCTTTAGTTAACTATTTTCATCATTTCTGTCACCATTCAAGCTGCTTCATTACCTCACCTGCCGACAGATGGCAGCACGCCTAATTCCTGTCGGCGACTCACCGTCCGACATACAACGTCCGACACACAACTGCCCGCACTGCTCTGCATCTAACACTAATCTCTCTCCTCCCCACCACACTCGTTCACTGAAAAAACTGACAACTAGACAGTTCTTTGTACGCAAAACTAGGCCACATCAGACGCAACGTGTATGTAGATGTATGGTGCAAGGGAAATATCCCCCTGCTCCCACACATCTAATTAATACTAGTTGACAACAGAAATTAAATTTCTGTCGATAGTATTTGAACCAGTCTTATTCATTTGCCAATTTCATGCATTCCTTCTTGCAGATAACAGTGCCTTGCAAATCACTCAATTCATGTTTGCTAGCCAAACGTGCTCCTCCTAAATGTTTCGTACATCATGCATTAGTGGTGATTATCAAGACTGTGTTGTGTCTCAGCTTTTTATGGTCATCAATTGCACTCTTCTTGTGTTGCTCACTCATTCTTGTAACTCAAAAGTACGTCGTTGTCATCCAAGCCTAGCACTTGGAGCAGGCCAAATCAAATGGCTCGTCCCCGTGCCACTCGAGAAACTTCCACAAGGCTTTCATGACATGTCGCAATCAAAGTCCTTCCACAACCTGTAGCGACATTTCTGCAACGACGCGGGTCCCGATACCAAAGGTATGACTTACGCTTCTAATCTATATAATAAAACCACCACTCGGAAAGCGCTATTCCCTTCCCACATCCCTCAGAATGTGGTGAACGATCATCGATTACAACCAAGATGCGATGAATCTCGATCGCAAGCCTCACGCTCAGGGAGAGTGCTACCACTCATCATTGTGGTTACGTCTACTCCAGCTTTGAACTAGAGAGAGTTGAAGACATACTACAGAAATGATCCTGTGAAGTATGATCTTGCTTGCAAGCTATCACCGCTCGCTACTTATGCCACGAGACCGTCAACACGCCCTACGAGAATACGACACACTCTTCACATTTCGCGATTTACAAGCTAGGACATTCTGCAAAGAACCTACTTCTACTCTTACTTGGCCGCCATGATCTCACTCAGCTATTTTCTGCGCTACCAGTGCTTCTTGCGTTCCGAAATCAGAGACCATTGCCTCAGGCGAGACTGTATGTAAACACCGCTTGCACCTCCGGCCGCTAGATGGCGGCCTGGGGCACATACAGTAGCATTCTATGGCGCAAGCAGACATGCCAAATAGCCACTGAAAGAGAAACACACAAGAGGGCATTCATAGGACTCTTGTGCTTTCTTTAAAACCGCCTCTCTCTTCGAAAATTTTCGCACCGCACTAGCTCATTCACCTCACTCTAACAGTGCGAACTCTTGTCGATATTTGGCCTCTCTCATGCATACTTCCTCTTTCGTTTCACTTTGCGTCTTACTTGATACCCGCCCTTAGAGCTGCTGATATACAATACTCGCAACCAATGTGTTTCTCTCTGTATCTCTTTTCGCCTATCACGAGTATTGCTTTTCCTCACATGGCAATTATGAAAACACCCACAGCTGAACAAACACTTCCATTCAGCGCCACGTCCATACTATCAATCATACACCAGTAATTTCACAGCTACTTGCTCCACTAATACATTTCTTATGTCTACTGTTCAACAGATGAAGAAGCAAAGTATACAACAAGTCTCTATGAACATCACTGTCAGGACATTTTACAGACCTACGCATACCATGCCAATCTGTATGCTTCAACTATGATGGCCCATGTGCTATGAATAAAGAAATTTCTCATAAAATAACAAATAATTTTACAACTATACAACTACTCCGACAAGCTCCTTACTAAAATGCTACATGTTTAGCAACCCCCCCATCATCTCAGAATAATCTCAAGCAGTGCTTTCATCCCATGAGCACTTCTTTGCAAACAAAACCACAAACTACTTTTTATACTAGCTTCCTTGTCACAGTGAACACGAAACTAATGCTAGTGCCTCAGTTTACTAAAAAGCTTTTTTCGCTTGCAACATATAAACTACCAACTTGAACCTCTGGGATTTTCAAACACACACACATACAGAAAACTTAATTCCACAGAAATTTAGGAGTAACAGTGGTTACCTCACATTTTCATACATACTCAAATAGCTACTTCTGTGCACTTCACACAATGTTCTCATCGTGTTCCACCAGAGAGCACAGTTATCACTATGCATGGATTCTGGTAAAAGAGCATTAAATAAAAACAAACAGCCTGATCAAAGTGATTATCTGCACATCCTCTGCCAATATCATGTCACTCTATACCCGAGGGAAACTAGAATGCAGGGAAAGGAGCTTTGTTGTGAGCACTGTGTTGGTATTTCATCATTTACTAACCAAAGTCTTCTCAAGCCAAGTATGCACCAGCTCTGTGTATGGCTGGCTCAATCAAGAGCCCCTATCAATTTTACTTAAAAGACAAGCAGCATCAACAACTCACAGGAGGCACTGAACATTTTTACCATTATCTGCACCACCTTCCACTGATTTACTGAAGAAGAAACTGCAAAGTCTGGCCAATTTTGTACACAAGTAATCTTGAAAACATTGGAGTCAACAGCAGATTCATAGTTTCCAAGACTGTAGCTAGGAACAACCCTTCAATTTCAACATTTATCTCTCACTCAGACACACCATACCCAAACTACACCTAGCAGGAAATTGCTACTTACTTCATTTCTAGCTATTTATGTCATATTCAACAACTGTCTCTTTCTCACCTAAATCTTCTACACAACTGAGTACACTGTTATGAACAAACACATTATGGCAACAAGCCAGTGCCACTAATATCCACTCTATTGAAAACCATTTAAATACTCATCCTGCCCAACTAACCACCATCTTCAGCCCAAAGCTCACTCACATCATACCTACAAATCACAAACTTCTGTGGTAAAAATAATTTTGGGTTTCAAAACATAATCTGCTAATCACATACCAGTATTTCTTACAAAGCCTATCATTCATCATTCACTTCCAAATATCAGTTTATATGCTGTTGTGCAACTGCAGTGCAAGTAAACACTCTCAAATCATCTAGAACTGAGGTACGGAAAGGGTTCACCAAGAGATTCCAGGTAGTCCTGTAGCTCTCTCTCTTTACACAATCGTCTAACACACTGCACGCCATTGCAGGGCAAATGTACTTGTTTCATTATACTACGACACGGCCTATTACAATTTCAGATTTTAAAAAAACAAATACTGCCTGATCCAACGTCATCCGCTACTCCACGCCCTTCATTCACACAACACAATCTACCTCTTGCAACTTACATTACGTTTTCACTTGTGATTATGGCTCAGCAATAGCCGAGCACTACGAAAAATACCTTATAGACTCATTTAATGTTCCCCTCCACGGAAATCTTTAGTAAAAGGCGAAAGATTTATTCGTTTTGAAGGGAAACCAGAGTGCCGATCAATGCCCTCACTTCAATACTTATGGCTGCTTCTCTATTACTTCTCCGCGAGAACGCGGAAAATTCTTTCCGTCTTGTCTACTTCTCTACCGTCAACAGACTTCCAGTGTCATGCAAGCACACACCCCAAACTAACTGTCAACGCTGAAACACGTGTCTGCCAAATGTCGTCGCTATTACTCTTTAGTTAACTATTTTCATCATTTCTGTCACCATTCAAGCTGCTTCATTACCTCACCTGCCGACAGATGGCAGCACGCCTAATTCCTGTCGGCGACTCACCGTCCGACATACAACGTCCGACACACAACTGCCCGCACTGCTCTGCATCTAACACTAATCTCTCTCCTCCCCACCACACTCGTTCACTGAAAAAACTGACAACTAGACAGTTCTTTGTACGCAAAACTAGGCCACATCAGACGCAACGTGTATGTAGATGTATGGTGCAAGGGAAATATCCCCCTGCTCCCACACATCTAATTAATACTAGTTGACAACAGAAATTAAATTTCTGTCGATAGTATTTGAACCAGTCTTATTCATTTGCCAATTTCATGCATTCCTTCTTGCAGATAACAGTGCCTTGCAAATCACTCAATTCATGTTTGCTAGCCAAACGTGCTCCTCCTAAATGTTTCGTACATCATGCATTAGTGGTGATTATCAAGACTGTGTTGTGTCTCAGCTTTTTATGGTCATCAATTGCACTCTTCTTGTGTTGCTCACTCATTCTTGTAACTCAAAAGTACGTCGTTGTCATCCAAGCCTAGCACTTGGAGCAGGCCAAATCAAATGGCTCGTCCCCGTGCCACTCGAGAAACTTCCACAAGGCTTTCATGACATGTCGCAATCAAAGTCCTTCCACAACCTGTAGCGACATTTCTGCAACGACGCGGGTCCCGATACCAAAGGTATGACTTACGCTTCTAATCTATATAATAAAACCACCACTCGGAAAGCGCTATTCCCTTCCCACATCCCTCAGAATGTGGTGAACGATCATCGATTACAACCAAGATGCGATGAATCTCGATCGCAAGCCTCACGCTCAGGGAGAGTGCTACCACTCATCATTGTGGTTACGTCTACTCCAGCTCTGAACTAGAGAGAGTTGAAGACATACTACAGAAATGATCCTGTGAAGTATGATCTTGCTTGCAAGCTATCACCGCTCGCTACTTATGCCACGAGACCGTCAACACGCCCTACGAGAATACGACACACTCTTCACATTTCGCGATTTACAAGCTAGGACATTCTGCAAAGAACCTACTTCTACTCTTACTTGGCCGCCATGATCTCACTCAGCTATTTTCTGCGCTACCAGTGCTTCTTGCGTTCCGAAATCAGAGACCATTGCCTCAGGCGAGACTGTATGTAAACACCGCTTGCACCTCCGGCCGCTAGATGGCGGCCTGGGGCACATACAGTAGCATTCTATGGCGCAAGCAGACATGCCAAATAGCCACTGAAAGAGAAACACACAAGAGGGCATTCATAGGACTCTTGTGCTTTCTTTAAAACCGCCTCTCTCTTCGAAAATTTTCGCACCGCACTAGCTCATTCACCTCACTCTAACAGTGCGAACTCTTGTCGATATTTGGCCTCTCTCATGCATACTTCCTCTTTCGTTTCACTTTGCGTCTTACTTGATACCCGCCCTTAGAGCTGCTGATATACAATACTCGCAACCAATGTGTTTCTCTCTGTATCTCTTTTCGCCTATCACGAGTATTGCTTTTCCTCACATGGCAATTATGAAAACACCCACAGCTGAACAAACACTTCCATTCAGCGCCACGTCCATACTATCAATCATACACCAGTAATTTCACAGCTACTTGCTCCACTAATACATTTCTTATGTCTACTGTTCAACAGATGAAGAAGCAAAGTATACAACAAGTCTCTATGAACATCACTGTCAGGACATTTTACAGACCTACGCATACCATGCCAATCTGTATGCTTCAACTATGATGGCCCATGTGCTATGAATAAAGAAATTTCTCATAAAATAACAAATAATTTTACAACTATACAACTACTCCGACAAGCTCCTTACTAAAATGCTACATGTTTAGCAACCCCCCCATCATCTCAGAATAATCTCAAGCAGTGCTTTCATCCCATGAGCACTTCTTTGCAAACAAAACCACAAACTACTTTTTATACTAGCTTCCTTGTCACAGTGAACACGAAACTAATGCTAGTGCCTCAGTTTACTAAAAAGCTTTTTTCGCTTGCAACATATAAACTACCAACTTGAACCTCTGGGATTTTCAAACACACACACATACAGAAAACTTAATTCCACAGAAATTTAGGAGTAACAGTGGTTACCTCACATTTTCATACATACTCAAATAGCTACTTCTGTGCACTTCACACAATGTTCTCATCGTGTTCCACCAGAGAGCACAGTTATCACTATGCATGGATTCTGGTAAAAGAGCATTAAATAAAAACAAACAGCCTGATCAAAGTGATTATCTGCACATCCTCTGCCAATATCATGTCACTCTATACCCGAGGGAAACTAGAATGCAGGGAAAGGAGCTTTGTTGTGAGCACTGTGTTGGTATTTCATCATTTACTGACCAAAGTCTTCTCAAGCCAAGTATGCACCAGCTCTGTGTATGGCTGGCTCAATCAAGAGCCCCTATCAATTTTACTTAAAAGACAAGCAGCATCAACAACTCACAGGAGGCACTGAACATTTTTACCATTATCTGCACCACCTTCCACTGATTTACTGAAGAAGAAACTGCAAAGTCTGGCCAATTTTGTACACAAGTAATCTTGAAAACATTGGAGTCAACAGCAGATTCATAGTTTCCAAGACTGTAGCTAGGAACAACCCTTCAATTTCAACATTTATCTCTCACTCAGACACACCATACCCAAACTACACCTAGCAGGAAATTGCTACTTACTTCATTTCTAGCTATTTATGTCATATTCAACAACTGTCTCTTTCTCACCTAAATCTTCTACACAACTGAGTACACTGTTATGAACAAACACATTATGGCAACAAGCCAGTGCCACTAATATCCACTCTATTGAAAACCATTTAAATACTCATCCTGCCCAACTAACCACCATCTTCAGCCCAAAGCTCACTCACATCATACCTACAAATCACAAACTTCTGTGGTAAAAATAATTTTGGGTTTCAAAACATAATCTGCTAATCACATACCAGTATTTCTTACAAAGCCTATCATTCATCATTCACTTCCAAATATCAGTTTATATGCTGTTGTGCAACTGCAGTGCAAGTAAACACTCTCAAATCATCTAGAACTGAGGTACGGAAAGGGTTCACCAAGAGATTCCAGGTAGTCCTGTAGCTCTCTCTCTTTACACAATCGTCTAACACACTGCACGCCATTGCAGGGCAAATGTACTTGTTTCATTATACTACGACACGGCCTATTACAATTTCAGATTTTAAAGAAACAAATACTGCCTGATCCAACGTCATCCGCTACTCCACGCCCTTCATTCACACAACACAATCTACCTCTTGCAACTTACATTACGTTTTCACTTGTGATTATGGCTCAGCAATAGCCGAGCACTACGAAAAATACCTTATAGACTCATTTAATGTTCCCCTCCACGGAAATCTTTAGTAAAAGGCGAAAGATTTATTCGTTTTGAAGGGAAACCAGAGTGCCGATCAACGCCCTCACTTCAATACTTATGGCTGCTTCTCTATTACTTCTCCGCGAGAACGCGGAAAATTCTTTCCGTCTTGTCTACTTCTCTACCGTCAACAGACTTCCAGTGTCATGCAAGCACACACCCCAAACTAACTGTCAACGCTGAAACACGTGTCTGCCAAATGTCGTCGCTATTACTCTTTAGTTAACTATTTTCATCATTTCTGTCACCATTCAAGCTGCTTCATTACCTCACCTGCCGACAGATGGCAGCACGCCTAATTCCTGTCGGCGACTCACCGTCCGACATACAACGTCCGACACACAACTGCCCGCACTGCTCTGCATCTAACACTAATCTCTCTCCTCCCCACCACACTCGTTCACTGAAAAAACTGACAACTAGACAGTTCTTTGTACGCAAAACTAGGCCACATCAGACGCAACGTGTATGTAGATGTATGGTGCAAGGGAAATATCCCCCTGCTCCCACACATCTAATTAATACTAGTTGACAACAGAAATTAAATTTCTGTCGATAGTATTTGAACCAGTCTTATTCATTTGCCAATTTCATGCATTCCTTCTTGCAGATAACAGTGCCTTGCAAATCACTCAATTCATGTTTGCTAGCCAAACGTGCTCCTCCTAAATGTTTCGTACATCATGCATTAGTGGTGATTATCAAGACTGTGTTGTGTCTCAGCTTTTTATGGTCATCAATTGCACTCTTCTTGTGTTGCTCACTCATTCTTGTAACTCAAAAGTACGTCGTTGTCATCCAAGCCTAGCACTTGGAGCAGGCCAAATCAAATGGCTCGTCCCCGTGCCACTCGAGAAACTTCCACAAGGCTTTCATGACATGTCGCAATCAAAGTCCTTCCACAACCTGTAGCGACATTTCTGCAACGACGCGGGTCCCGATACCAAAGGTATGACTTACGCTTCTAATCTATATAATAAAACCACCACTCGGAAAGCGCTATTCCCTTCCCACATCCCTCAGAATGTGGTGAACGATCATCGATTACAACCAAGATGCGATGAATCTCGATCGCAAGCCTCACGCTCAGGGAGAGTGCTACCACTCATCGTTGTGGTTACGTCTACTCCAGCTTTGAACTAGAGAGAGTTGAAGACATACTACAGAAATGATCCTGTGAAGTATGATCTTGCTTGCAAGCTATCACCGCTCGCTACTTATGCCACGAGACCGTCAACACGCCCTACGAGAATACGACACACTCTTCACATTTCGCGATTTACAAGCTAGGACATTCTGCAAAGAACCTACTTCTACTCTTACTTGGCCGCCATGATCTCACTCAGCTATTTTCTGCGCTACCAGTGCTTCTTGCGTTCCGAAATCAGAGACCATTGCCTCAGGCGAGACTGTATGTAAACACCGCTTGCACCTCCGGCCGCTAGATGGCGGCCTGGGGCACATACAGTAGCATTCTATGGCGCAAGCAGACATGCCAAATAGCCACTGAAAGAGAAACACACAAGAGGGCATTCATAGGACTCTTGTGCTTTCTTTAAAACCGCCTCTCTCTTCGAAAATTTTCGCACCGCACTAGCTCATTCACCTCACTCTAACAGTGCGAACTCTTGTCGATATTTGGCCTCTCTCATGCATACTTCCTCTTTCGTTTCACTTTGCGTCTTACTTGATACCCGCCCTTAGAGCTGCTGATATACAATACTCGCAACCAATGTGTTTCTCTCTGTATCTCTTTTCGCCTATCACGAGTATTGCTTTTCCTCACATGGCAATTATGAAAACACCCACAGCTGAACAAACACTTCCATTCAGCGCCACGTCCATACTATCAATCATACACCAGTAATTTCACAGCTACTTGCTCCACTAATACATTTCTTATGTCTACTGTTCAACAGATGAAGAAGCAAAGTATACAACAAGTCTCTATGAACATCACTGTCAGGACATTTTACAGACCTACGCATACCATGCCAATCTGTATGCTTCAACTATGATGGCCCATGTGCTATGAATAAAGAAATTTCTCATAAAATAACAAATAATTTTACAACTATACAACTACTCCGACAAGCTCCTTACTAAAATGCTACATGTTTAGCAACCCCCCCATCATCTCAGAATAATCTCAAGCAGTGCTTTCATCCCATGAGCACTTCTTTGCAAACAAAACCACAAACTACTTTTTATACTAGCTTCCTTGTCACAGTGAACACGAAACTAATGCTAGTGCCTCAGTTTACTAAAAAGCTTTTTTCGCTTGCAACATATAAACTACCAACTTGAACCTCTGGGATTTTCAAACACACACACATACAGAAAACTTAATTCCACAGAAATTTAGGAGTAACAGTGGTTACCTCACATTTTCATACATACTCAAATAGCTACTTCTGTGCACTTCACACAATGTTCTCATCGTGTTCCACCAGAGAGCACAGTTATCACTATGCATGGATTCTGGTAAAAGAGCATTAAATAAAAACAAACAGCCTGATCAAAGTGATTATCTGCACATCCTCTGCCAATATCATGTCACTCTATACCCGAGGGAAACTAGAATGCAGGGAAAGGAGCTTTGTTGTGAGCACTGTGTTGGTATTTCATCATTTACTAACCAAAGTCTTCTCAAGCCAAGTATGCACCAGCTCTGTGTATGGCTGGCTCAATCAAGAGCCCCTATCAATTTTACTTAAAAGACAAGCAGCATCAACAACTCACAGGAGGCACTGAACATTTTTACCATTATCTGCACCACCTTCCACTGATTTACTGAAGAAGAAACTGCAAAGTCTGGCCAATTTTGTACACAAGTAATCTTGAAAACATTGGAGTCAACAGCAGATTCATAGTTTCCAAGACTGTAGCTAGGAACAACCCTTCAATTTCAAGATTTATCTCTCACTCAGACACACCATACCCAAACTACACCTAGCAGGAAATTGCTACTTACTTCATTTCTAGCTATTTATGTCATATTCAACAACTGTCTCTTTCTCACCTAAATCTTCTACACAACTGAGTACACTGTTATGAACAAACACATTATGGCAACAAGCCAGTGCCACTAATATCCACTCTATTGAAAACCATTTAAATACTCATCCTGCCCAACTAACCACCATCTTCAGCCCAAAGCTCACTCACATCATACCTACAAATCACAAACTTCTGTGGTAAAAATAATTTTGGGTTTCAAAACATAATCTGCTAATCACATACCAGTATTTCTTACAAAGCCTATCATTCATCATTCACTTCCAAATATCAGTTTATATGCTGTTGTGCAACTGCAGTGCAAGTAAACACTCTCAAATCATCTAGAACTGAGGTACGGAAAGGGTTCACCAAGAGATTCCAGGTAGTCCTGTAGCTCTCTCTCTTTACACAATCGTCTAACACACTGCACGCCATTGCAGGGCAAATGTACTTGTTTCATTATACTACGACACGGCCTATTACAATTTCAGATTTTAAAAAAACAAATACTGCCTGATCCAACGTCATCCGCTACTCCACGCCCTTCATTCACACAACACAATCTACCTCTTGCAACTTACATTACGTTTTCACTTGTGATTATGGCTCAGCAATAGCCGAGCACTACGAAAAATACCTTATAGACTCATTTAATGTTCCCCTCCACGGAAATCTTTAGTAAAAGGCGAAAGATTTATTCGTTTTGAAGGGAAACCAGAGTGCCGATCAATGCCCTCACTTCAATACTTATGGCTGCTTCTCTATTACTTCTCCGCGAGAACGCGGAAAATTCTTTCCGTCTTGTCTACTTCTCTACCGTCAACAGACTTCCAGTGTCATGCAAGCACACACCCCAAACTAACTGTCAACGCTGAAACACGTGTCTGCCAAATGTCGTCGCTATTACTCTTTAGTTAACTATTTTCATCATTTCTGTCACCATTCAAGCTGCTTCATTACCTCACCTGCCGACAGATGGCAGCACGCCTAATTCCTGTCGGCGACTCACCGTCCGACATACAACGTCCGACACACAACTGCCCGCACTGCTCTGCATCTAACACTAATCTCTCTCCTCCCCACCACACTCGTTCACTGAAAAAACTGACAACTAGACAGTTCTTTGTACGCAAAACTAGGCCACATCAGACGCAACGTGTATGTAGATGTATGGTGCAAGGGAAATATCCCCCTGCTCCCACACATCTAATTAATACTAGTTGACAACAGAAATTAAATTTCTGTCGATAGTATTTGAACCAGTCTTATTCATTTGCCAATTTCATGCATTCCTTCTTGCAGATAACAGTGCCTTGCAAATCACTCAATTCATGTTTGCTAGCCAAACGTGCTCCTCCTAAATGTTTCGTACATCATGCATTAGTGGTGATTATCAAGACTGTGTTGTGTCTCAGCTTTTTATGGTCATCAATTGCACTCTTCTTGTGTTGCTCACTCATTCTTGTAACTCAAAAGTACGTCGTTGTCATCCAAGCCTAGCACTTGGAGCAGGCCAAATCAAATGGCTCGTCCCCGTGCCACTCGAGAAACTTCCACAAGGCTTTCATGACATGTCGCAATCAAAGTCCTTCCACAACCTGTAGCGACATTTCTGCAACGACGCGGGTCCCGATACCAAAGGTATGACTTACGCTTCTAATCTATATAATAAAACCACCACTCGGAAAGCGCTATTCCCTTCCCACATCCCTCAGAATGTGGTGAACGATCATCGATTACAACCAAGATGCGATGAATCTCGATCGCAAGCCTCACGCTCAGGGAGAGTGCTACCACTCATCATTGTGGTTACGTCTACTCCAGCTCTGAACTAGAGAGAGTTGAAGACATACTACAGAAATGATCCTGTGAAGTATGATCTTGCTTGCAAGCTATCACCGCTCGCTACTTATGCCACGAGACCGTCAACACGCCCTACGAGAATACGACACACTCTTCACATTTCGCGATTTACAAGCTAGGACATTCTGCAAAGAACCTACTTCTACTCTTACTTGGCCGCCATGATCTCACTCAGCTATTTTCTGCGCTACCAGTGCTTCTTGCGTTCCGAAATCAGAGACCATTGCCTCAGGCGAGACTGTATGTAAACACCGCTTGCACCTCCGGCCGCTAGATGGCGGCCTGGGGCACATACAGTAGCATTCTATGGCGCAAGCAGACATGCCAAATAGCCACTGAAAGAGAAACACACAAGAGGGCATTCATAGGACTCTTGTGCTTTCTTTAAAACCGCCTCTCTCTTCGAAAATTTTCGCACCGCACTAGCTCATTCACCTCACTCTAACAGTGCGAACTCTTGTCGATATTTGGCCTCTCTCATGCATACTTCCTCTTTCGTTTCACTTTGCGTCTTACTTGATACCCGCCCTTAGAGCTGCTGATATACAATACTCGCAACCAATGTGTTTCTCTCTGTATCTCTTTTCGCCTATCACGAGTATTGCTTTTCCTCACATGGCAATTATGAAAACACCCACAGCTGAACAAACACTTCCATTCAGGGCCACGTCCATACTATCAATCATACACCAGTAATTTCACAGCTACTTGCTCCACTAATACATTTCTTATGTCTACTGTTCAACAGATGAAGAAGCAAAGTATACAACAAGTCTCTATGAACATCACTGTCAGGACATTTTACAGACCTACGCATACCATGCCAATCTGTATGCTTCAACTATGATGGCCCATGTGCTATGAATAAAGAAATTTCTCATAAAATAACAAATAATTTTACAACTATACAACTACTCCGACAAGCTCCTTACTAAAATGCTACATGTTTAGCAACCCCCCCATCATCTCAGAATAATCTCAAGCAGTGCTTTCATCCCATGAGCACTTCTTTGCAAACAAAACCACAAACTACTTTTTATACTAGCTTCCTTGTCACAGTGAACACGAAACTAATGCTAGTGCCTCAGTTTACTAAAAAGCTTTTTTCGCTTGCAACATATAAACTACCAACTTGAACCTCTGGGATTTTCAAACACACACACATACAGAAAACTTAATTCCACAGAAATTTAGGAGTAACAGTGGTTACCTCACATTTTCATACATACTCAAATAGCTACTTCTGTGCACTTCACACAATGTTCTCATCGTGTTCCACCAGAGAGCACAGTTATCACTATGCATGGATTCTGGTAAAAGAGCATTAAATAAAAACAAACAGCCTGATCAAAGTGATTATCTGCACATCCTCTGCCAATATCATGTCACTCTATACCCGAGGGAAACTAGAATGCAGGGAAAGGAGCTTTGTTGTGAGCACTGTGTTGGTATTTCATCATTTACTAACCAAAGTCTTCTCAAGCCAAGTATGCACCAGCTCTGTGTATGGCTGGCTCAATCAAGAGCCCCTATCAATTTTACTTAAAAGACAAGCAGCATCAACAACTCACAGGAGGCACTGAACATTTTTACCATTATCTGCACCACCTTCCACTGATTTACTGAAGAAGAAACTGCAAAGTCTGGCCAATTTTGTACACAAGTAATCTTGAAAACATTGGAGTCAACAGCAGATTCATAGTTTCCAAGACTGTAGCTAGGAACAACCCTTCAATTTCAACATTTATCTCTCACTCAGACACACCATACCCAAACTACACCTAGCAGGAAATTGCTACTTACTTCATTTCTAGCTATTTATGTCATATTCAACAACTGTCTCTTTCTCACCTAAATCTTCTACACAACTGAGTACACTGTTATGAACAAACACATTATGGCAACAAGCCAGTGCCACTAATATCCACTCTATTGAAAACCATTTAAATACTCATCCTGCCCAACTAACCACCATCTTCAGCCCAAAGCTCACTCACATCATACCTACAAATCACAAACTTCTGTGGTAAAAATAATTTTGGGTTTCAAAACATAATCTGCTAATCACATACCAGTATTTCTTACAAAGCCTATCATTCATCATTCACTTCCAAATATCAGTTTATATGCTGTTGTGCAACTGCAGTGCAAGTAAACACTCTCAAATCATCTAGAACTGAGGTACGGAAAGGGTTCACCAAGAGATTCCAGGTAGTCCTGTAGCTCTCTCTCTTTACACAATCGTCTAACACACTGCACGCCATTGCAGGGCAAATGTACTTGTTTCATTATACTACGACACGGCCTATTACAATTTCAGATTTTAAAAAAACAAATACTGCCTGATCCAACGTCATCCGCTACTCCACGCCCTTCATTCACACAACACAATCTACCTCTTGCAACTTACATTACGTTTTCACTTGTGATTATGGCTCAGCAATAGCCGAGCACTACGAAAAATACCTTATAGACTCATTTAATGTTCCCCTCCACGGAAATCTTTAGTAAAAGGCGAAAGATTTATTCGTTTTGAAGGGAAACCAGAGTGCCGATCAACGCCCTCACTTCAATACTTATGGCTGCTTCTCTATTACTTCTCCGCGAGAACGCGGAAAATTCTTTCCGTCTTGTCTACTTCTCTACCGTCAACAGACTTCCAGTGTCATGCAAGCACACACCCCAAACTAACTGTCAACGCTGAAACACGTGTCTGCCAAATGTCGTCGCTATTACTCTTTAGTTAACTATTTTCATCATTTCTGTCACCATTCAAGCTGCTTCATTACCTCACCTGCCGACAGATGGCAGCACGCCTAATTCCTGTCGGCGACTCACCGTCCGACATACAACGTCCGACACACAACTGCCCGCACTGCTCTGCATCTAACACTAATCTCTCTCCTCCCCACCACACTCGTTCACTGAAAAAACTGACAACTAGACAGTTCTTTGTACGCAAAACTAGGCCACATCAGACGCAACGTGTATGTAGATGTATGGTGCAAGGGAAATATCCCCCTGCTCCCACACATCTAATTAATACTAGTTGACAACAGAAATTAAATTTCTGTCGATAGTATTTGAACCAGTCTTATTCATTTGCCAATTTCATGCATTCCTTCTTGCAGATAACAGTGCCTTGCAAATCACTCAATTCATGTTTGCTAGCCAAACGTGCTCCTCCTAAATGTTTCGTACATCATGCATTAGTGGTGATTATCAAGACTGTGTTGTGTCTCAGCTTTTTATGGTCATCAATTGCACTCTTCTTGTGTTGCTCACTCATTCTTGTAACTCAAAAGTACGTCGTTGTCATCCAAGCCTAGCACTTGGAGCAGGCCAAATCAAATGGCTCGTCCCCGTGCCACTCGAGAAACTTCCACAAGGCTTTCATGACATGTCGCAATCAAAGTCCTTCCACAACCTGTAGCGACATTTCTGCAACGACGCGGGTCCCGATACCAAAGGTATGACTTACGCTTCTAATCTATATAATAAAACCACCACTCGGAAAGCGCTATTCCCTTCCCACATCCCTCAGAATGTGGTGAACGATCATCGATTACAACCAAGATGCGATGAACCTCGATCGCAAGCCTCACGCTCAGGGAGAGTGCTACCACTGATCATTGTGGTTACGTCTACTCCAGCTTTGAACTAGAGAGAGTTGAAGACATACTACAGAAATGATCCTGTGAAGTATGATCTTGCTTGCAAGCTATCACCGCTCGCTACTTATGCCACGAGACCGTCAACACGCCCTACGAGAATACGACACACTCTTCACATTTCGCGATTTACAAGCTAGGACATTCTGCAAAGAACCTACTTCTACTCTTACTTGGCCGCCATGATCTCACTCAGCTATTTTCTGCGCTACCAGTGCTTCTTGCGTTCCGAAATCAGAGACCATTGCCTCAGGCGAGACTGTATGTAAACACCGCTTGCACCTCCGGCCGCTAGATGGCGGCCTGGGGCACATACAGTAGCATTCTATGGCGCAAGCAGACATGCCAAATAGCCACTGAAAGAGAAACACACAAGAGGGCATTCATAGGACTCTTGTGCTTTCTTTAAAACCGCCTCTCTCTTCGAAAATTTTCGCACCGCACTAGCTCATTCACCTCACTCTAACAGTGCGAACTCTTGTCGATATTTGGCCTCTCTCATGCATACTTCCTCTTTCGTTTCACTTTGCGTCTTACTTGATACCCGCCCTTAGAGCTGCTGATATACAATACTCGCAACCAATGTGTTTCTCTCTGTATCTCTTTTCGCCTATCACGAGTATTGCTTTTCCTCACATGGCAATTATGAAAACACCCACAGCTGAACAAACACTTCCATTCAGCGCCACGTCCATACTATCAATCATACACCAGTAATTTCACAGCTACTTGCTCCACTAATACATTTCTTATGTCTACTGTTCAACAGATGAAGAAGCAAAGTATACAACAAGTCTCTATGAACATCACTGTCAGGACATTTTACAGACCTACGCATACCATGCCAATCTGTATGCTTCAACTATGATGGCCCATGTGCTATGAATAAAGAAATTTCTCATAAAATAACAAATAATTTTACAACTATACAACTACTCCGACAAGCTCCTTACTAAAATGCTACATGTTTAGCAACCCCCCCATCATCTCAGAATAATCTCAAGCAGTGCTTTCATCCCATGAGCACTTCTTTGCAAACAAAACCACAAACTACTTTTTATACTAGCTTCCTTGTCACAGTGAACACGAAACTAATGCTAGTGCCTCAGTTTACTAAAAAGCTTTTTTCGCTTGCAACATATAAACTACCAACTTGAACCTCTGGGATTTTCAAACACACACACATACAGAAAACTTAATTCCACAGAAATTTAGGAGTAACAGTGGTTACCTCACATTTTCATACATACTCAAATAGCTACTTCTGTGCACTTCACACAATGTTCTCATCGTGTTCCACCAGAGAGCACAGTTATCACTATGCATGGATTCTGGTAAAAGAGCATTAAATAAAAACAAACAGCCTGATCAAAGTGATTATCTGCACATCCTCTGCCAATATCATGTCACTCTATACCCGAGGGAAACTAGAATGCAGGGAAAGGAGCTTTGTTGTGAGCACTGTGTTGGTATTTCATCATTTACTGACCAAAGTCTTCTCAAGCCAAGTATGCACCAGCTCTGTGTATGGCTGGCTCAATCAAGAGCCCCTATCAATTTTACTTAAAAGACAAGCAGCATCAACAACTCACAGGAGGCACTGAACATTTTTACCATTATCTGCACCACCTTCCACTGATTTACTGAAGAAGAAACTGCAAAGTCTGGCCAATTTTGTACACAAGTAATCTTGAAAACATTGGAGTCAACAGCAGATTCATAGTTTCCAAGACTGTAGCTAGGAACAACCCTTCAATTTCAAGATTTATCTCTCACTCAGACACACCATACCCAAACTACACCTAGCAGGAAATTGCTACTTACTTCATTTCTAGCTATTTATGTCATATTCAACAACTGTCTCTTTCTCACCTAAATCTTCTACACAACTGAGTACACTGTTATGAACAAACACATTATGGCAACAAGCCAGTGCCACTAATATCCACTCTATTGAAAACCATTTAAATACTCATCCTGCCCAACTAACCACCATCTTCAGCCCAAAGCTCACTCACATCATACCTACAAATCACAAACTTCTGTGGTAAAAATAATTTTGGGTTTCAAAACATAATCTGCTAATCACATACCAGTATTTCTTACAAAGCCTATCATTCATCATTCACTTCCAAATATCAGTTTATATGCTGTTGTGCAACTGCAGTGCAAGTAAACACTCTCAAATCATCTAGAACTGAGGTACGGAAAGGGTTCACCAAGAGATTCCAGGTAGTCCTGTAGCTCTCTCTCTTTACACAATCGTCTAACACACTGCACGCCATTGCAGGGCAAATGTACTTGTTTCATTATACTACGACACGGCCTATTACAATTTCAGATTTTAAAAAAACAAATACTGCCTGATCCAACGTCATCCGCTACTCCACGCCCTTCATTCACACAACACAATCTACCTCTTGCAACTTACATTACGTTTTCACTTGTGATTATGGCTCAGCAATAGCCGAGCACTACGAAAAATACCTTATAGACTCATTTAATGTTCCCCTCCACGGAAATCTTTAGTAAAAGGCGAAAGATTTATTCGTTTTGAAGGGAAACCAGAGTGCCGATCAACGCCCTCACTTCAATACTTATGGCTGCTTCTCTATTACTTCTCCGCGAGAACGCGGAAAATTCTTTCCGTCTTGTCTACTTCTCTACCGTCAACAGACTTCCAGTGTCATGCAAGCACACACCCCAAACTAACTGTCAACGCTGAAACACGTGTCTGCCAAATGTCGTCGCTATTACTCTTTAGTTAACTATTTTCATCATTTCTGTCACCATTCAAGCTGCTTCATTACCTCACCTGCCGACAGATGGCAGCACGCCTAATTCCTGTCGGCGACTCACCGTCCGACATACAACGTCCGACACACAACTGCCCGCACTGCTCTGCATCTAACACTAATCTCTCTCCTCCCCACCACACTCGTTCACTGAAAAAACTGACAACTAGACAGTTCTTTGTACGCAAAACTAGGCCACATCAGACGCAACGTGTATGTAGATGTATGGTGCAAGGGAAATATCCCCCTGCTCCCACACATCTAATTAATACTAGTTGACAACAGAAATTAAATTTCTGTCGATAGTATTTGAACCAGTCTTATTCATTTGCCAATTTCATGCATTCCTTCTTGCAGATAACAGTGCCTTGCAAATCACTCAATTCATGTTTGCTAGCCAAACGTGCTCCTCCTAAATGTTTCGTACATCATGCATTAGTGGTGATTATCAAGACTGTGTTGTGTCTCAGCTTTTTATGGTCATCAATTGCACTCTTCTTGTGTTGCTCACTCATTCTTGTAACTCAAAAGTACGTCGTTGTCATCCAAGCCTAGCACTTGGAGCAGGCCAAATCAAATGGCTCGTCCCCGTGCCACTCGAGAAACTTCCACAAGGCTTTCATGACATGTCGCAATCAAAGTCCTTCCACAACCTGTAGCGACATTTCTGCAACGACGCGGGTCCCGATACCAAAGGTATGACTTACGCTTCTAATCTATATAATAAAACCACCACTCGGAAAGCGCTATTCCCTTCCCACATCCCTCAGAATGTGGCGAACGATCATCGATTACAACCAAGATGCGATGAATCTCGATCGCAAGCCTCACGCTCAGGGAGAGTGCTACCACTCATCATTGTGGTTACGTCTACTCCAGCTTTGAACTAGAGAGAGTTGAAGACATACTACAGAAATGATCCTGTGAAGTATGATATTGCTTGCAAGCTATCACCGCTCGCTACTTATGCCACGAGACCGTCAACACGCCCTACGAGAATACGACACACTCTTCACATTTCGCGATTTACAAGCTAGGACATTCTGCAAAGAACCTACTTCTACTCTTACTTGGCCGCCATGATCTCACTCAGCTATTTTCTGCGCTACCAGTGCTTCTTGCGTTCCGAAATCAGAGACCATTGCCTCAGGCGAGACTGTATGTAAACACCGCTTGCACCTCCGGCCGCTAGATGGCGGCCTGGGGCACATACAGTAGCATTCTATGGCGCAAGCAGACATGCCAAATAGCCACTGAAAGAGAAACACACAAGAGGGCATTCATAGGACTCTTGTGCTTTCTTTAAAACCGCCTCTCTCTTCGAAAATTTTCGCACCGCACTAGCTCATTCACCTCACTCTAACAGTGCGAACTCTTGTCGATATTTGGCCTCTCTCATGCATACTTCCTCTTTCGTTTCACTTTGCGTCTTACTTGATACCCGCCCTTAGAGCTGCTGATATACAATACTCGCAACCAATGTGTTTCTCTCTGTATCTCTTTTCGCCTATCACGAGTATTGCTTTTCCTCACATGGCAATTATGAAAACACCCACAGCTGAACAAACACTTCCATTCAGGGCCACGTCCATACTATCAATCATACACCAGTAATTTCGCAGCTACTTGCTCCACTAATACATTTCTTATGTCTACTGTTCAACAGATGAAGAAGCAAAGTATACAACAAGTCTCTATGAACATCACTGTCAGGACATTTTACAGACCTACGCATACCATGCCAATCTGTATGCTTCAACTATGATGGCCCATGTGCTATGAATAAAGAAATTTCTCATAAAATAACAAATAATTTTACAACTATACAACTACTCCGACAAGCTCCTTACTAAAATGCTACATGTTTAGCAACCCCCCCATCATCTCAGAATAATCTCAAGCAGTGCTTTCATCCCATGAGCACTTCTTTGCAAACAAAACCACAAACTACTTTTTATACTAGCTTCCTTGTCACAGTGAACACGAAACTAATGCTAGTGCCTCAGTTTACTAAAAAGCTTTTTTCGCTTGCAACATATAAACTACCAACTTGAACCTCTGGGATTTTCAAACACACACACATACAGAAAACTTAATTCCACAGAAATTTAGGAGTAACAGTGGTTACCTCACATTTTCATACATACTCAAATAGCTACTTCTGTGCACTTCACACAATGTTCTCATCGTGTTCCACCAGAGAGCACAGTTATCACTATGCATGGATTCTGGTAAAAGAGCATTAAATAAAAACAAACAGCCTGATCAAAGTGATTATCTGCACATCCTCTGCCAATATCATGTCACTCTATACCCGAGGGAAACTAGAATGCAGGGAAAGGAGCTTTGTTGTGAGCACTGTGTTGGTATTTCATCATTTACTGACCAAAGTCTTCTCAAGCCAAGTATGCACCAGCTCTGTGTATGGCTGGCTCAATCAAGAGCCCCTATCAATTTTACTTAAAAGACAAGCAGCATCAACAACTCACAGGAGGCACTGAACATTTTTACCATTATCTGCACCACCTTCCACTGATTTACTGAAGAAGAAACTGCAAAGTCTGGCCAATTTTGTACACAAGTAATCTTGAAAACATTGGAGTCAACAGCAGATTCATAGTTTCCAAGACTGTAGCTAGGAACAACCCTTCAATTTCAACATTTATCTCTCACTCAGACACACCATACCCAAACTACACCTAGCAGGAAATTGCTACTTACTTCATTTCTAGCTATTTATGTCATATTCAACAACTGTCTCTTTCTCACCTAAATCTTCTACACAACTGAGTACACTGTTATGAACAAACACATTATGGCAACAAGCAAGTGCCACTAATATCCACTCTATTGAAAACCATTTAAATACTCATCCTGCCCAACTAACCACCATCTTCAGCCCAAAGCTCACTCACATCATACCTACAAATCACAAACTTCTGTGGTAAAAATAATTTTGGGTTTCAAAACATAATCTGCTAATCACATACCAGTATTTCTTACAAAGCCTATCATTCATCATTCACTTCCAAATATCAGTTTATATGCTGTTGTGCAACTGCAGTGCAAGTAAACACTCTCAAATCATCTAGAACTGAGGTACGGAAAGGGTTCACCAAGAGATTCCAGGTAGTCCTGTAGCTCTCTCTCTTTACACAATCGTCTAACACACTGCACGCCATTGCAGGGCAAATGTACTTGTTTCATTATACTACGACACGGCCTATTACAATTTCAGATTTTAAAGAAACAAATACTGCCTGATCCAACGTCATCCGCTACTCCACGCCCTTCATTCACACAACACAATCTACCTCTTGCAACTTACATTACGTTTTCACTTGTGATTATGGCTCAGCAATAGCCGAGCACTACGAAAAATACCTTATAGACTCATTTAATGTTCCCCTCCACGGAAATCTTTAGTAAAAGGCGAAAGATTTATTCGTTTTGAAGGGAAACCAGAGTGCCGATCAACGTTTTTTTTTTTTTTTTACTTTATTGTTATTTTAAAACCTGTACAATTCAGGTAGGCTGGCAGCGGCAAACTACACCGCTCTTCAGCCATAGCGTTTTACAAGAGTATGAAACATGGTGGATGACAATGAACAAAGTGACGGGCAAAAGAGAGAGGTCACAGAGACATAAAAAACACGGAGTCGTTCACAGGTGACGATAACAACACTGAAAACACGTTGGCACGGCGCACAAAACACTGGTGAGTCCGACGGCACAAGTGAACGTAGGAGTGGGACGGCGGACACCAAAAACACTATATGACGTCACACACACGAAGCACAAAAGGCGACGATCTCCGGCGCGCGAATGTTCACTATACGTGTGCGAGTCCGGGGACCTGCCAAGAGAGGAGGAGGAGGGAGGGGAGTGGGAGAGCGAGAGGGGAGAGCAGAGATGCCACGGGCAGGGGAGATAGGGGGAGGGAGGAAGGGGGAGAGGAAGCCCGGGGGAAGAGGGGGAAGGGAGGGGACAGGGAGATGGGAAAAGAAGGGAAGAGAAGAGAAGGGAGGGAGGGTGCTGAAAGGAAAGGACACGGGAAGTGGGGGGTGGGGCAGGGTCAAAGTTGATAGGAGGGGTAGATGGAGGGGACGAGGACATCATCAGGGAGAGGGAGCCGGCGGAAGCCACCTTGGGAGAGGGCATGGAGGGTGGAGAGATGGAGACCGGGTGGGATGTGCGAATACAGGCGCGGCAGCGGGCGGGGGTGGGAGAGGAGTGGGGAAACGAGCGGGTGAGGAGGATCAAGTTTACGTGAGGTGTACAGGATACGAATCCTTTCAAGGAAAAGGAGGAGGTGGGGGAAGGGGATGAGATCATACAGCATCCGCGTGGGGGAGGGGAGACGGATGCGATAGGCAAGGCGGAGAGCATGGCGTTCAAGGATTTGGAGGGATTTATAGAAGGTAGGGGGGGCGGAGATCCAGGCTGGATGGGCGTAACAAAGGATAGGGCGGATGAGGGATTTATAGGTGTGGAGGATTGTGGAGGGGTCCAGACCCCACGTGCGGCCGGAAAGGAGCTTGAGGAGACGGAGTCGGGAACGTGCCTTGGCTTGGATTGTCTGGAGATGGGGACTCCAGGAGAGGCGACGGTCGAGGGTGACGCCAAGGTACTTAAGGGTGGGAGTGAGGGCGATAGGACGGCCATAGACGGTGAGATAGAAATCAAGGAGGCGGAAGGAAGGGGTGGTTTTGCCTACAATGATCGCCTGCCGATCAACGCCCTCACTTCAATACTTATGGCTGCTTCTCTATTACTTCTCCGCGAGAACGCGGAAAATTCTTTCCGTCTTGTCTACTTCTCTACCGTCAACAGACTTCCAGTGTCATGCAAGCACACACCCCAAACTAACTGTCAACGCTGAAACACGTGTCTGCCAAATGTCGTCGCTATTACTCTTTAGTTAACTATTTTCATCATTTCTGTCACCATTCAAGCTGCTTCATTACCTCACCTGCCGACAGATGGCAGCACGCCTAATTCCTGTCGGCGACTCACCGTCCGACATACAACGTCCGACACACAACTGCCCGCACTGCTCTGCATCTAACACTAATCTCTCTCCTCCCCACCACACTCGTTCACTGAAAAAACTGACAACTAGACAGTTCTTTGTACGCAAAACTAGGCCACATCAGACGCAACGTGTATGTAGATGTATGGTGCAAGGGAAATATCCCCCTGCTCCCACACATCTAATTAATACTAGTTGACAACAGAAATTAAATTTCTGTCGATAGTATTTGAACCAGTCTTATTCATTTGCCAATTTCATGCATTCCTTCTTGCAGATAACAGTGCCTTGCAAATCACTCAATTCATGTTTGCTAGCCAAACGTGCTCCTCCTAAATGTTTCGTACATCATGCATTAGTGGTGATTATCAAGACTGTGTTGTGTCTCAGCTTTTTATGGTCATCAATTGCACTCTTCTTGTGTTGCTCACTCATTCTTGTAACTCAAAAGTACGTCGTTGTCATCCAAGCCTAGCACTTGGAGCAGGCCAAATCAAATGGCTCGTCCCCGTGCCACTCGAGAAACTTCCACAAGGCTTTCATGACATGTCGCAATCAAAGTCCTTCCACAACCTGTAGCGACATTTCTGCAACGACGCGGGTCCCGATACCAAAGGTATGACTTACGCTTCTAATCTATATAATAAAACCACCACTCGGAAAGCGCTATTCCCTTCCCACATCCCTCAGAATGTGGTGAACGATCATCGATTACAACCAAGATGCGATGAATCTCGATCGCAAGCCTCACGCTCAGGGAGAGTGCTACCACTCATCATTGTGGTTACGTCTACTCCAGCTTTGAACTAGAGAGAGTTGTAGACATACTACAGAAATGATCCTGTGAAGTATGATCTTGCTTGCAAGCTATCACCGCTCGCTACTTATGCCACGAGACCGTCAACACGCCCTACGAGAATACGACACACTCTTCACATTTCGCGATTTACAAGCTAGGACATTCTGCAAAGAACCTACTTCTACTCTTACTTGGCCGCCATGATCTCACTCAGCTATTTTCTGCGCTACCAGTGCTTCTTGCGTTCCGAAATCAGAGACCATTGCCTCAGGCGAGACTGTATGTAAACACCGCTTGCACCTCCGGCTGCTAGATGGCGGCCTGGGGCACATACAGTAGCATTCTATGGCGCAAGCAGACATGCCAAATAGCCACTGAAAGAGAAACACACAAGAGGGCATTCATAGGACTCTTGTGCTTTCTTTAAAACCGCCTCTCTCTTCGAAAATTTTCGCACCGCACTAGCTCATTCACCTCACTCTAACAGTGCGAACTCTTGTCGATATTTGGCCTCTCTCATGCATACTTCCTCTTTCGTTTCACTTTGCGTCTTACTTGATACCCGCCCTTAGAGCTGCTGATATACAATACTCGCAACCAATGTGTTTCTCTCTGTATCTCTTTTCGCCTATCACGAGTATTGTTTTTCCTCACATGGCAATTATGAAAACACCCACAGCTGAACAAACACTTCCATTCAGGGCCACGTCCATACTATCAATCATACACCAGTAATTTCACAGCTACTTGCTCCACTAATACATTTCTTATGTCTACTGTTCAACAGATGAAGAAGCAAAGTATACAACAAGTCTCTATGAACATCACTGTCAGGACATTTTACAGACCTACGCATACCATGCCAATCTGTATGCTTCAACTATGATGGCCCATGTGCTATGAATAAAGAAATTTCTCATACAATAACAAATAATTTTACAACTATACAACTACTCCGACAAGCTCCTTACTAAAATGCTACATGTTTAGCAACCCCCCCATCATCTCAGAATAATCTCAAGCAGTGCTTTCATCCCATGAGCACTTCTTTGCAAACAAAACCACAAACTACTTTTTATACTAGCTTCCTTGTCACAGTGAACACGAAACTAATGCTAGTGCCTCAGTTTACTAAAAAGCTTTTTTCGCTTGCAACATATAAACTACCAACTTGAACCTCTGGGATTTTCAAACACACACACATACAGAAAACTTAATTCCACAGAAATTTAGGAGTAACAGTGGTTACCTCACATTTTCATACATACTCAAATAGCTACTTCTGTGCACTTCACACAATGTTCTCATCGTGTTCCACCAGAGAGCACAGTTATCACTATGCATGGATTCTGGTAAAAGAGCATTAAATAAAAACAAACAGCCTGATCAAAGTGATTATCTGCACATCCTCTGCCAATATCATGTCACTCTATACCCGAGGGAAACTAGAATGCAGGGAAAGGAGCTTTGTTGTGAGCACTGTGTTGGTATTTCATCATTTACTAACCAAAGTCTTCTCAAGCCAAGTATGCACCAGCTCTGTGTATGGCTGGCTCAATCAAGAGCCCCTATCAATTTTACTTAAAAGACAAGCAGCATCAACAACTCACAGGAGGCACTGAACATTTTTACCATTATCTGCACCACCTTCCACTGATTTACTGAAGAAGAAACTGCAAAGTCTGGCCAATTTTGTACACAAGTAATCTTGAAAACATTGGAGTCAACAGCAGATTCATAGTTTCCAAGACTGTAGCTAGGAACAACCCTTCAATTTCAAGATTTATCTCTCACTCAGACACACCATACCCAAACTACACCTAGCAGGAAATTGCTACTTACTTCATTTCTAGCTATTTATGTCATATTCAACAACTGTCTCTTTCTCACCTAAATCTTCTACACAACTGAGTACACTGTTATGAACAAACACATTATGGCAACAAGCCAGTGCCACTAATATCCACTCTATTGAAAACCATTTAAATACTCATCCTGCCCAACTAACCACCATCTTCAGCCCAAAGCTCACTCACATCATACCTACAAATCACAAACTTCTGTGGTAAAAATAATTTTGGGTTTCAAAACATAATCTGCTAATCACATACCAGTATTTCTTACAAAGCCTATCATTCATCATTCACTTCCAAATATCAGTTTATATGCTGTTGTGCAACTGCAGTGCAAGTAAACACTCTCAAATCATCTAGAACTGAGGTACGGAAAGGGTTCACCAAGAGATTCCAGGTAGTCCTGTAGCTCTCTCTCTTTACACAATCGTCTAACACACTGCACGCCATTGCAGGGCAAATGTACTTGTTTCATTATACTACGACACGGCCTATTACAATTTCAGATTTTAAAAAAAACAAATACTGCCTGATCCAACGTCATCCGCTACTCCACGCCCTTCATTCACACAACACAATCTACCTCTTGCAACTTACATTACGTTTTCACTTGTGATTATGGCTCAGCAATAGCCGAGCACTACGAAAAATACCTTATAGACTCATTTAATGTTCCCCTCCACGGAAATCTTTAGTAAAAGGCGAAAGATTTATTCGTTTTGAAGGGAAACCAGAGTGCCGATCAACGTTTTTTTTTTTTTTTACTTTATTGTTATTTTAAAACCTGTACAATTCAGGTAGGCTGGCAGCGGCAAACTACGCCGCTCTTCAGCCATAGCGTTTTACAAGAGTATGAAACATGGTGGATGACAATGAACAAAGTGACGGGCAAAAGAGAGAGGTCACAGAGACATAAAAAACACGGAGTCGTTCACAGGTGACGATAACAACACTGAAAACACGTTGGCACGGCGCACAAAACACTGGTGAGTCCGACGGCACAAGTGAACGTAGGAGTGGGACGGCGGACACCAAAAACACTATATGACGTCACACACACGAAGCACAAAAGGCGACGATCTCCGGCGCGCGAATGTTCACTATACGTGTGCGAGTCCGGGGACCTGCCAAGAGAGGAGGAGGAGGGAGGGGAGTGGGAGAGCGAGAGGGGAGAGCAGAGATGCCACGGGCAGGGGAGATAGGGGGAGGGAGGAAGGGGGAGAGGAAGCCCGGGGGAAGAGGGGGAAGGGAGGGGACAGGGAGATGGGAAAAGAAGGGAAGAGAAGAGAAGGGAGGGAGGGTGCTGAAAGGAAAGGACACGGGAAGTGGGGGGTGGGGCAGGGTCAAAGTTGATAGGAGGGGTAGATGGAGGGGACGAGGACATCATCAGGGAGAGGGAGCCGGCGGAAGCCACCTTGGGAGAGGGCATGGAGGGTGGAGAGATGGAGACCGGGTGGGATGTGCGAATACAGGCGCGGCAGCGGGCGGGGGTGGGAGAGGAGTGGGGAAACGAGCGGGTGAGGAGGATCAAGTTTACGTGAGGTGTACAGGATACGAATCCTTTCAAGGAAAAGGAGGAGGTGGGGGAAGGGGATGAGATCATACAGCATCCGCGTGGGGGAGGGGAGACGGATGCGATAGGCAAGGCGGAGAGCATGGCGTTCAAGGATTTGGAGGGATTTATAGAAGGTAGGGGGGGCGGAGATCCAGGCTGGATGGGCGTAACAAAGGATAGGGCGGATGAGGGATTTATAGGTGTGGAGGATTGTGGAGGGGTCCAGACCCCACGTGCGGCCGGAAAGGAGCTTGAGGAGACGGAGTCGGGAACGTGCCTTGGCTTGGATTGTCTGGAGATGGGGACTCCAGGAGAGGCGACGGTCGAGGGTGACGCCAAGGTACTTAAGGGTGGGAGTGAGGGCGATAGGACGGCCATAGACGGTGAGATAGAAATCAAGGAGGCGGAAGGAAGGGGTGGTTTTGCCTACAATGATCGCCTGCCGATCAACGCCCTCACTTCAATACTTATGGCTGCTTCTCTATTACTTCTCCGCGAGAACGCGGAAAATTCTTTCCGTCTTGTCTACTTCTCTACCGTCAACAGACTTCCAGTGTCATGCAAGCACACACCCCAAACTAACTGTCAACGCTGAAACACGTGTCTGCCAAATGTCGTCGCTATTACTCTTTAGTTAACTATTTTCATCATTTCTGTCACCATTCAAGCTGCTTCATTACCTCACCTGCCGACAGATGGCAGCACGCCTAATTCCTGTCGGCGACTCACCGTCCGACATACAACGTCCGACACACAACTGCCCGCACTGCTCTGCATCTAACACTAATCTCTCTCCTCCCCACCACACTCGTTCACTGAAAAAACTGACAACTAGACAGTTCTTTGTACGCAAAACTAGGCCACATCAGACGCAACGTGTATGTAGATGTATGGTGCAAGGGAAATATCCCCCTGCTCCCACACATCTAATTAATACTAGTTGACAACAGAAATTAAATTTCTGTCGATAGTATTTGAACCAGTCTTATTCATTTGCCAATTTCATGCATTCCTTCTTGCAGATAACAGTGCCTTGCAAATCACTCAATTCATGTTTGCTAGCCAAACGTGCTCCTCCTAAATGTTTCGTACATCATGCATTAGTGGTGATTATCAAGACTGTGTTGTGTCTCAGCTTTTTATGGTCATCAATTGCACTCTTCTTGTGTTGCTCACTCATTCTTGTAACTCAAAAGTACGTCGTTGTCATCCAAGCCTAGCACTTGGAGCAGGCCAAATCAAATGGCTCGTCCCCGTGCCACTCGAGAAACTTCCACAAGGCTTTCATGACATGTCGCAATCAAAGTCCTTCCACAACCTGTAGCGACATTTCTGCAACGACGCGGGTCCCGATACCAAAGGTATGACTTACGCTTCTAATCTATATAATAAAACCACCACTCGGAAAGCGCTATTCCCTTCCCACATCCCTCAGAATGTGGTGAACGATCATCGATTACAACCAAGATGCGATGAATCTCGATCGCAAGCCTCACGCTCAGGGAGAGTGCTACCACTCATCATTGTGGTTACGTCTACTCCAGCTTTGAACTAGAGAGAGTTGTAGACATACTACAGAAATGATCCTGTGAAGTATGATCTTGCTTGCAAGCTATCACCGCTCGCTACTTATGCCACGAGACCGTCAACACGCCCTACGAGAATACGACACACTCTTCACATTTCGCGATTTACAAGCTAGGACATTCTGCAAAGAACCTACTTCTACTCTTACTTGGCCGCCATGATCTCACTCAGCTATTTTCTGCGCTACCAGTGCTTCTTGCGTTCCGAAATCAGAGACCATTGCCTCAGGCGAGACTGTATGTAAACACCGCTTGCACCTCCGGCCGCTAGATGGCGGCCTGGGGCACATACAGTAGCATTCTATGGCGCAAGCAGACATGCCAAATAGCCACTGAAAGAGAAACACACAAGAGGGCATTCATAGGACTCTTGTGCTTTCTTTAAAACCGCCTCTCTCTTCGAAAATTTTCGCACCGCACTAGCTCATTCACCTCACTCTAACAGTGCGAACTCTTGTCGATATTTGGCCTCTCTCATGCATACTTCCTCTTTCGTTTCACTTTGCGTCTTACTTGATACCCGCCCTTAGAGCTGCTGATATACAATACTCGCAACCAATGTGTTTCTCTCTGTATCTCTTTTCGCCTATCACGAGTATTGTTTTTCCTCACATGGCAATTATGAAAACACCCACAGCTGAACAAACACTTCCATTCAGGGCCACGTCCATACTATCAATCATACACCAGTAATTTCACAGCTACTTGCTCCACTAATACATTTCTTATGTCTACTGTTCAACAGATGAAGAAGCAAAGTATACAACAAGTCTCTATGAACATCACTGTCAGGACATTTTACAGACCTACGCATACCATGCCAATCTGTATGCTTCAACTATGATGGCCCATGTGCTATGAATAAAGAAATTTCTCATACAATAACAAATAATTTTACAACTATACAACTACTCCGACAAGCTCCTTACTAAAATGCTACATGTTTAGCAACCCCCCCATCATCTCAGAATAATCTCAAGCAGTGCTTTCATCCCATGAGCACTTCTTTGCAAACAAAACCACAAACTACTTTTTATACTAGCTTCCTTGTCACAGTGAACACGAAACTAATGCTAGTGCCTCAGTTTACTAAAAAGCTTTTTTCGCTTGCAACATATAAACTACCAACTTGAACCTCTGGGATTTTCAAACACACACACATACAGAAAACTTAATTCCACAGAAATTTAGGAGTAACAGTGGTTACCTCACATTTTCATACATACTCAAATAGCTACTTCTGTGCACTTCACACAATGTTCTCATCGTGTTCCACCAGAGAGCACAGTTATCACTATGCATGGATTCTGGTAAAAGAGCATTAAATAAAAACAAACAGCCTGATCAAAGTGATTATCTGCACATCCTCTGCCAATATCATGTCACTCTATACCCGAGGGAAACTAGAATGCAGGGAAAGGAGCTTTGTTGTGAGCACTGTGTTGGTATTTCATCATTTACTAACCAAAGTCTTCTCAAGCCAAGTATGCACCAGCTCTGTGTATGGCTGGCTCAATCAAGAGCCCCTATCAATTTTACTTAAAAGACAAGCAGCATCAACAACTCACAGGAGGCACTGAACATTTTTACCATTATCTGCACCACCTTCCACTGATTTACTGAAGAAGAAACTGCAAAGTCTGGCCAATTTTGTACACAAGTAATCTTGAAAACATTGGAGTCAACAGCAGATTCATAGTTTCCAAGACTGTAGCTAGGAACAACCCTTCAATTTCAAGATTTATCTCTCACTCAGACACACCATACCCAAACTACACCTAGCAGGAAATTGCTACTTACTTCATTTCTAGCTATTTATGTCATATTCAACAACTGTCTCTTTCTCACCTAAATCTTCTACACAACTGAGTACACTGTTATGAACAAACACATTATGGCAACAAGCCAGTGCCACTAATATCCACTCTATTGAAAACCATTTAAATACTCATCCTGCCCAACTAACCACCATCTTCAGCCCAAAGCTCACTCACATCATACCTACAAATCACAAACTTCTGTGGTAAAAATAATTTTGGGTTTCAAAACATAATCTGCTAATCACATACCAGTATTTCTTACAAAGCCTATCATTCATCATTCACTTCCAAATATCAGTTTATATGCTGTTGTGCAACTGCAGTGCAAGTAAACACTCTCAAATCATCTAGAACTGAGGTACGGAAAGGGTTCACCAAGAGATTCCAGGTAGTCCTGTAGCTCTCTCTCTTTACACAATCGTCTAACACACTGCACGCCATTGCAGGGCAAATGTACTTGTTTCATTATACTACGACACGGCCTATTACAATTTCAGATTTTAAAAAAAACAAATACTGCCTGATCCAACGTCATCCGCTACTCCACGCCCTTCATTCACACAACACAATCTACCTCTTGCAACTTACATTACGTTTTCACTTGTGATTATGGCTCAGCAATAGCCGAGCACTACGAAAAATACCTTATAGACTCATTTAATGTTCCCCTCCACGGAAATCTTTAGTAAAAGGCGAAAGATTTATTCGTTTTGAAGGGAAACCAGAGTGCCGATCAACGCCCTCACTTCAATACTTATGGCTGCTTCTCTATTACTTCTCCGCGAGAACGCGGAAAATTCTTTCCGTCTTGTCTACTTCTCTACCGTCAACAGACTTCCAGTGTCATGCAAGCACACACCCCAAACTAACTGTCAACGCTGAAACACGTGTCTGCCAAATGTCGTCGCTATTACTCTTTAGTTAACTATTTTCATCATTTCTGTCACCATTCAAGCTGCTTCATTACCTCACCTGCCGACAGATGGCAGCACGCCTAATTCCTGTCGGCGACTCACCGTCCGACATACAACGTCCGACACACAACTGCCCGCACTGCTCTGCATCTAACACTAATCTCTCTCCTCCCCACCACACTCGTTCACTGAAAAAACTGACAACTAGACAGTTCTTTGTACGCAAAACTAGGCCACATCAGACGCAACGTGTATGTAGATGTATGGTGCAAGGGAAATATCCCCCTGCTCCCACACATCTAATTAATACTAGTTGACAACAGAAATTAAATTTCTGTCGATAGTATTTGAACCAGTCTTATTCATTTGCCAATTTCATGCATTCCTTCTTGCAGATAACAGTGCCTTGCAAATCACTCAATTCATGTTTGCTAGCCAAACGTGCTCCTCCTAAATGTTTCGTACATCATGCATTAGTGGTGATTATCAAGACTGTGTTGTGTCTCAGCTTTTTATGGTCATCAATTGCACTCTTCTTGTGTTGCTCACTCATTCTTGTAACTCAAAAGTACGTCGTTGTCATCCAAGCCTAGCACTTGGAGCAGGCCAAATCAAATGGCTCGTCCCCGTGCCACTCGAGAAACTTCCACAAGGCTTTCATGACATGTCGCAATCAAAGTCCTTCCACAACCTGTAGCGACATTTCTGCAACGACGCGGGTCCCGATACCAAAGGTATGACTTACGCTTCTAATCTATATAATAAAACCACCACTCGGAAAGCGCTATTCCCTTCCCACATCCCTCAGAATGTGGTGAACGATCATCGATTACAACCAAGATGCGATGAATCTCGATCGCAAGCCTCACGCTCAGGGAGAGTGCTACCACTCATCATTGTGGTTACGTCTACTCCAGCTTTGAACTAGAGAGAGTTGAAGACATACTACAGAAATGATCCTGTGAAGTATGATCTTGCTTGCAAGCTATCACCGCTCGCTACTTATGCCACGAGACCGTCAACACGCCCTACGAGAATACGACACACTCTTCACATTTCGCGATTTACAAGCTAGGACATTCTGCAAAGAACCTACTTCTACTCTTACTTGGCCGCCATGATCTCACTCAGCTATTTTCTGCGCTACCAGTGCTTCTTGCGTTCCGAAATCAGAGACCATTGCCTCAGGCGAGACTGTATGTAAACACCGCTTGCACCTCCGGCCGCTAGATGGCGGCCTGGGGCACATACAGTAGCATTCTATGGCGCAAGCAGACATGCCAAATAGCCACTGAAAGAGAAACACACAAGAGGGCATTCATAGGACTCTTGTGCTTTCTTTAAAACCGCCTCTCTCTTCGAAAATTTTCGCACCGCACTAGCTCATTCACCTCACTCTAACAGTGCGAACTCTTGTCGATATTTGGCCTCTCTCATGCATACTTCCTCTTTCGTTTCACTTTGCGTCTTACTTGATACCCGCCCTTAGAGCTGCTGATATACAATACTCGCAACCAATGTGTTTCTCTCTGTATCTCTTTTCGCCTATCACGAGTATTGCTTTTCCTCACATGGCAATTATGAAAACACCCACAGCTGAACAAACACTTCCATTCAGGGCCACGTCCATACTATCAATCATACACCAGTAATTTCACAGCTACTTGCTCCACTAATACATTTCTTATGTCTACTGTTCAACAGATGAAGAAGCAAAGTATACAACAAGTCTCTATGAACATCACTGTCAGGACATTTTACAGACCTACGCATACCATGCCAATCTGTATGCTTCAACTATGATGGCCCATGTGCTATGAATAAAGAAATTTCTCATAAAATAACAAATAATTTTACAACTATACAACTACTCCGACAAGCTCCTTACTAAAATGCTACATGTTTGGCAACCCCCCCATCATCTCAGAATAATCTCAAGCAGTGCTTTCATCCCATGAGCACTTCTTTGCAAACAAAACCACAAACTACTTTTTATACTAGCTTCCTTGTCACAGTGAACACGAAACTAATGCTAGTGCCTCAGTTTACTAAAAAGCTTTTTTCGCTTGCAACATATAAACTACCAACTTGAACCTCTGGGATTTTCAAACACACACACATACAGAAAACTTAATTCCACAGAAATTTAGGAGTAACAGTGGTTACCTCACATTTTCATACATACTCAAATAGCTACTTCTGTGCACTTCACACAATGTTCTCATCGTGTTCCACCAGAGAGCACAGTTATCACTATGCATGGATTCTGGTAAAAGAGCATTAAATAAAAACAAACAGCCTGATCAAAGTGATTATCTGCACATCCTCTGCCAATATCATGTCACTCTATACCCGAGGGAAACTAGAATGCAGGGAAAGGAGCTTTGTTGTGAGCACTGTGTTGGTATTTCATCATTTACTGACCAAAGTCTTCTCAAGCCAAGTATGCACCAGCTCTGTGTATGGCTGGCTCAATCAAGAGCCCCTATCAATTTTACTTAAAAGACAAGCAGCATCAACAACTCACAGGAGGCACTGAACATTTTTACCATTATCTGCACCACCTTCCACTGATTTACTGAAGAAGAAACTGCAAAGTCTGGCCAATTTTGTACACAAGTAATCTTGAAAACATTGGAGTCAACAGCAGATTCATAGTTTCCAAGACTGTAGCTAGGAACAACCCTTCAATTTCAAGATTTATCTCTCACTCAGACACACCATACCCAAACTACACCTAGCAGGAAATTGCTACTTACTTCATTTCTAGCTATTTATGTCATATTCAACAACTGTCTCTTTCTCACCTAAATCTTCTACACAACTGAGTACACTGTTATGAACAAACACATTATGGCAACAAGCCAGTGCCACTAATATCCACTCTATTGAAAACCATTTAAATACTCATCCTGCCCAACTAACCACCATCTTCAGCCCAAAGCTCACTCACATCATACCTACAAATCACAAACTTCTGTGGTAAAAATAATTTTGGGTTTCAAAACATAATCTGCTAATCACATACCAGTATTTCTTACAAAGCCTATCATTCATCATTCACTTCCAAATATCAGTTTATATGCTGTTGTGCAACTGCAGTGCAAGTAAACACTCTCAAATCATCTAGAACTGAGGTACGGAAAGGGTTCACCAAGAGATTCCAGGTAGTCCTGTAGCTCTCTCTCTTTACACAATCGTCTAACACACTGCACGCCATTGCAGGGCAAATGTACTTGTTTCATTATACTACGACACGGCCTATTACAATTTCAGATTTTAAAAAAACAAATACTGCCTGATCCAACGTCATCCGCTACTCCACGCCCTTCATTCACACAACACAATCTACCTCTTGCAACTTACATTACGTTTTCACTTGTGATTATGGCTCAGCAATAGCCGAGCACTACGAAAAATACCTTATAGACTCATTTAATGTTCCCCTCCACGGAAATCTTTAGTAAAAGGCGAAAGATTTATTCGTTTTGAAGGGAAACCAGAGTGCCGATCAACGCCCTCACTTCAATACTTATGGCTGCTTCTCTATTACTTCTCCGCGAGAACGCGGAAAATTCTTTCCGTATTGTCTACTTCTCTACCGTCAACAGACTTCCAGTGTCATGCAAGCACACACCCCAAACTAACTGTCAACGCTGAAACACGTGTCTGCCAAATGTCGTCGCTATTACTCTTTAGTTAACTATTTTCATCATTTCTGTCACCATTCAAGCTGCTTCATTACCTCACCTGCCGACAGATGGCAGCACGCCTAATTCCTGTCGGCGACTCACCGTCCGACATACAACGTCCGACACACAACTGCCCGCACTGCTCTGCATCTAACACTAATCTCTCTCCTCCCCACCACACTCGTTCACTGAAAAAACTGACAACTAGACAGTTCTTTGTACGCAAAACTAGGCCACATCAGACGCAACGTGTATGTAGATGTATGGTGCAAGGGAAATATCCCCCTGCTCCCACACATCTAATTAATACTAGTTGACAACAGAAATTAAATTTCTGTCGATAGTATTTGAACCAGTCTTATTCATTTGCCAATTTCATGCATTCCTTCTTGCAGATAACAGTGCCTTGCAAATCACTCAATTCATGTTTGCTAGCCAAACGTGCTCCTCCTAAATGTTTCGTACATCATGCATTAGTGGTGATTATCAAGACTGTGTTGTGTCTCAGCTTTTTATGGTCATCAATTGCACTCTTCTTGTGTTGCTCACTCATTCTTGTAACTCAAAAGTACGTCGTTGTCATCCAAGCCTAGCACTTGGAGCAGGCCAAATCAAATGGCTCGTCCCCGTGCCACTCGAGAAACTTCCACAAGGCTTTCATGACATGTCGCAATCAAAGTCCTTCCACAACCTGTAGCGACATTTCTGCAACGACGCGGGTCCCGATACCAAAGGTATGACTTACGCTTCTAATCTATATAATAAAACCACCACTCGGAAAGCGCTATTCCCTTCCCACATCCCTCAGAATGTGGCGAACGATCATCGATTACAACCAAGATGCGATGAATCTCGATCGCAAGCCTCACGCTCAGGGAGAGTGCTACCACTCATCATTGTGGTTACGTCTACTCCAGCTTTGAACTAGAGAGAGTTGAAGACATACTACAGAAATGATCCTGTGAAGTATGATCTTGCTTGCAAGCTATCACCGCTCGCTACTTATGCCACGAGACCGTCAACACGCCCTACGAGAATACGACACACTCTTCACATTTCGCGATTTACAAGCTAGGACATTCTGCAAAGAACCTACTTCTACTCTTACTTGGCCGCCATGATCTCACTCAGCTATTTTCTGCGCTACCAGTGCTTCTTGCGTTCCGAAATCAGAGACCATTGCCTCAGGCGAGACTGTATGTAAACACCGCTTGCACCTCCGGCCGCTAGATGGCGGCCTGGGGCACATACAGTAGCATTCTATGGCGCAAGCAGACATGCCAAATAGCCACTGAAAGAGAAACACACAAGAGGGCATTCATAGGACTCTTGTGCTTTCTTTAAAACCGCCTCTCTCTTCGAAAATTTTCGCACCGCACTAGCTCATTCACCTCACTCTAACAGTGCGAACTCTTGTCGATATTTGGCCTCTCTCATGCATACTTCCTCTTTCGTTTCACTTTGCGTCTTACTTGATACCCGCCCTTAGAGCTGCTGATATACAATACTCGCAACCAATGTGTTTCTCTCTGTATCTCTTTTCGCCTATCACGAGTATTGCTTTTCCTCACATGGCAATTATGAAAACACCCACAGCTGAACAAACACTTCCATTCAGGGCCACGTCCATACTATCAATCATACACCAGTAATTTCACAGCTACTTGCTCCACTAATACATTTCTTATGTCTACTGTTCAACAGATGAAGAAGCAAAGTATACAACAAGTCTCTATGAACATCACTGTCAGGACATTTTACAGACCTACGCATACCATGCCAATCTGTATGCTTCAACTATGATGGCCCATGTGCTATGAATAAAGAAATTTCTCATAAAATAACAAATAATTTTACAACTATACAACTACTCCGACAAGCTCCTTACTAAAATGCTACATGTTTAGCAACCCCCCCATCATCTCAGAATAATCTCAAGCAGTGCTTTCATCCCATGAGCACTTCTTTGCAAACAAAACCACAAACTACTTTTTATACTAGCTTCCTTGTCACAGTGAACACGAAACTAATGCTAGTGCCTCAGTTTACTAAAAAGCTTTTTTCGCTTGCAACATATAAACTACCAACTTGAACCTCTGGGATTTTCAAACACACACACATACAGAAAACTTAATTCCACAGAAATTTAGGAGTAACAGTGGTTACCTCACATTTTCATACATACTCAAATAGCTACTTCTGTGCACTTCACACAATGTTCTCATCGTGTTCCACCAGAGAGCACAGTTATCACTATGCATGGATTCTGGTAAAAGAGCATTAAATAAAAACAAACAGCCTGATCAAAGTGATTATCTGCACATCCTCTGCCAATATCATGTCACTCTATACCCGAGGGAAACTAGAATGCAGGGAAAGGAGCTTTGTTGTGAGCACTGTGTTGGTATTTCATCATTTACTGACCAAAGTCTTCTCAAGCCAAGTATGCACCAGCTCTGTGTATGGCTGGCTCAATCAAGAGCCCCTATCAATTTTACTTAAAAGACAAGCAGCATCAACAACTCACAGGAGGCACTGAACATTTTTACCATTATCTGCACCACCTTCCACTGATTTACTGAAGAAGAAACTGCAAAGTCTGGCCAATTTTGTACACAAGTAATCTTGAAAACATTGGAGTCAACAGCAGATTCATAGTTTCCAAGACTGTAGCTAGGAACAACCCTTCAATTTCAAGATTTATCTCTCACTCAGACACACCATACCCAAACTACACCTAGCAGGAAATTGCTACTTACTTCATTTCTAGCTATTTATGTCATATTCAACAACTGTCTCTTTCTCACCTAAATCTTCTACACAACTGAGTACACTGTTATGAACAAACACATTATGGCAACAAGCCAGTGCCACTAATATCCACTCTATTGAAAACCATTTAAATACTCATCCTGCCCAACTAACCACCATCTTCAGCCCAAAGCTCACTCACATCATACCTACAAATCACAAACTTCTGTGGTAAAAATAATTTTGGGTTTCAAAACATAATCTGCTAATCACATACCAGTATTTCTTACAAAGCCTATCATTCATCATTCACTTCCAAATATCAGTTTATATGCTGTTGTGCAACTGCAGTGCAAGTAAACACTCTCAAATCATCTAGAACTGAGGTACGGAAAGGGTTCACCAAGAGATTCCAGGTAGTCCTGTAGCTCTCTCTCTTTACACAATCGTCTAACACACTGCACGCCATTGCAGGGCAAATGTACTTGTTTCATTATACTACGACACGGCCTATTACAATTTCAGATTTTAAAGAAACAAATACTGCCTGATCCAACGTCATCCGCTACTCCACGCCCTTCATTCACACAACACAATCTACCTCTTGCAACTTACATTACGTTTTCACTTGTGATTATGGCTCAGCAATAGCCGAGCACTACGAAAAATACCTTATAGACTCATTTAATGTTCCCCTCCACGGAAATCTTTAGTAAAAGGCGAAAGATTTATTCGTTTTGAAGGGAAACCAGAGTGCCGATCAACGCCCTCACTTCAATACTTATGGCTGCTTCTCTATTACTTCTCCGCGAGAACGCGGAAAATTCTTTCCGTCTTGTCTACTTCTCTACCGTCAACAGACTTCCAGTGTCATGCAAGCACACACCCCAAACTAACTGTCAACGCTGAAACACGTGTCTGCCAAATGTCGTCGCTATTACTCTTTAGTTAACTATTTTCATCATTTCTGTCACCATTCAAGCTGCTTCATTACCTCACCTGCCGACAGATGGCAGCACGCCTAATTCCTGTCGGCGACTCACCGTCCGACATACAACGTCCGACACACAACTGCCCGCACTGCTCTGCATCTAACACTAATCTCTCTCCTCCCCACCACACTCGTTCACTGAAAAAACTGACAACTAGACAGTTCTTTGTACGCAAAACTAGGCCACATCAGACGCAACGTGTATGTAGATGTATGGTGCAAGTGAAATATCCCCCTGCTCCCACACATCTAATTAATACTAGTTGACAACAGAAATTAAATTTCTGTCGATAGTATTTGAACCAGTCTTATTCATTTGCCAATTTCATGCATTCCTTCTTGCAGATAACAGTGCCTTGCAAATCACTCAATTCATGTTTGCTAGCCAAACGTGCTCCTCCTAAATGTTTCGTACATCATGCATTAGTGGTGATTATCAAGACTGTGTTGTGTCTCAGCTTTTTATGGTCATCAATTGCACTCTTCTTGTGTTGCTCACTCATTCTTGTAACTCAAAAGTACGTCGTTGTCATCCAAGCCTAGCACTTGGAGCAGGCCAAATCAAATGGCTCGTCCCCGTGCCACTCGAGAAACTTCCACAAGGCTTTCATGACATGTCGCAATCAAAGTCCTTCCACAACCTGTAGCGACATTTCTGCAACGACGCGGGTCCCGATACCAAAGGTATGACTTACGCTTCTAATCTATATAATAAAACCACCACTCGGAAAGCGCTATTCCCTTCCCACATCCCTCAGAATGTGGTGAACGATCATCGATTACAACCAAGATGCGATGAATCTCGATCGCAAGCCTCACGCTCAGGGAGAGTGCTACCACTCATCATTGTGGTTACGTCTACTCCAGCTTTGAACTAGAGAGAGTTGAAGACATACTACAGAAATGATCCTGTGAAGTATGATCTTGCTTGCAAGCTATCACCGCTCGCTACTTATGCCACGAGACCGTCAACACGCCCTACGAGAATACGACACACTCTTCACATTTCGCGATTTACAAGCTAGGACATTCTGCAAAGAACCTACTTCTACTCTTACTTGGCCGCCATGATCTCACTCAGCTATTTTCTGCGCTACCAGTGCTTCTTGCGTTCCGAAATCAGAGACCATTGCCTCAGGCGAGACTGTATGTAAACACCGCTTGCACCTCCGGCCGCTAGATGGCGGCCTGGGGCACATACAGTAGCATTCTATGGCGCAAGCAGACATGCCAAATAGCCACTGAAAGAGAAACACACAAGAGGGCATTCATAGGACTCTTGTGCTTTCTTTAAAACCGCCTCTCTCTTCGAAAATTTTCGCACCGCACTAGCTCATTCACCTCACTCTAACAGTGCGAACTCTTGTCGATATTTGGCCTCTCTCATGCATACTTCCTCTTTCGTTTCACTTTGCGTCTTACTTGATACCCGCCCTTAGAGCTGCTGATATACAATACTCGCAACCAATGTGTTTCTCTCTGTATCTCTTTTCGCCTATCACGAGTATTGCTTTTCCTCACATGGCAATTATGAAAACACCCACAGCTGAACAAACACTTCCATTCAGGGCCACGTCCATACTATCAATCATACACCAGTAATTTCGCAGCTACTTGCTCCACTAATACATTTCTTATGTCTACTGTTCAACAGATGAAGAAGCAAAGTATACAACAAGTCTCTATGAACATCACTGTCAGGACATTTTACAGACCTACGCATACCATGCCAATCTGTATGCTTCAACTATGATGGCCCATGTGCTATGAATAAAGAAATTTCTCATAAAATAACAAATAATTTTACAACTATACAACTACTCCGACAAGCTCCTTACTAAAATGCTACATGTTTAGCAACCCCCCCCCCCCCCCCCATCATCTCAGAATAATCTCAAGCAGTGCTTTCATCCCATGAGCACTTCTTTGCAAACAAAACCACAAACTACTTTTTATACTAGCTTCCTTGTCACAGTGAACACGAAACTAATGCTAGTGCCTCAGTTTACTAAAAAGCTTTTTTCGCTTGCAACATATAAACTACCAACTTGAACCTCTGGGATTTTCAAACACACACACATACAGAAAACTTAATTCCACAGAAATTTAGGAGTAACAGTGGTTACCTCACATTTTCATACATACTCAAATAGCTACTTCTGTGCACTTCACACAATGTTCTCATCGTGTTCCACCAGAGAGCACAGTTATCACTATGCATGGATTCTGGTAAAAGAGCATTAAATAAAAACAAACAGCCTGATCAAAGTGATTATCTGCACATCCTCTGCCAATATCATGTCACTCTATACCCGAGGGAAACTAGAATGCAGGGAAAGGAGCTTTGTTGTGAGCACTGTGTTGGTATTTCATCATTTACTGACCAAAGTCTTCTCAAGCCAAGTATGCACCAGCTCTGTGTATGGCTGGCTCAATCAAGAGCCCCTATCAATTTTACTTAAAAGACAAGCAGCATCAACAACTCACAGGAGGCACTGAACATTTTTACCATTATCTGCACCACCTTCCACTGATTTACTGAAGAAGAAACTGCAAAGTCTGGCCAATTTTGTACACAAGTAATCTTGAAAACATTGGAGTCAACAGCAGATTCATAGTTTCCAAGACTGTAGCTAGGAACAACCCTTCAATTTCAAGATTTATCTCTCACTCAGACACACCATACCCAAACTACACCTAGCAGGAAATTGCTACTTACTTCATTTCTAGCTATTTATGTCATATTCAACAACTGTCTCTTTCTCACCTAAATCTTCTACACAACTGAGTACACTGTTATGAACAAACACATTATGGCAACAAGCCAGTGCCACTAATATCCACTCTATTGAAAACCATTTAAATACTCATCCTGCCCAACTAACCACCATCTTCAGCCCAAAGCTCACTCACATCATACCTACAAATCACAAACTTCTGTGGTAAAAATAATTTTGGGTTTCAAAACATAATCTGCTAATCACATACCAGTATTTCTTACAAAGCCTATCATTCATCATTCACTTCCAAATATCAGTTTATATGCTGTTGTGCAACTGCAGTGCAAGTAAACACTCTCAAATCATCTAGAACTGAGGTACGGAAAGGGTTCACCAAGAGATTCCAGGTAGTCCTGTAGCTCTCTCTCTTTACACAATCGTCTAACACACTGCACGCCATTGCAGGGCAAATGTACTTGTTTCATTATACTACGACACGGCCTATTACAATTTCAGATTTTAAAAAAACAAATACTGCCTGATCCAACGTCATCCGCTACTCCACGCCCTTCATTCACACAACACAATCTACCTCTTGCAACTTACATTACGTTTTCACTTGTGATTATGGCTCAGCAATAGCCGAGCACTACGAAAAATACCTTATAGACTCATTTAATGTTCCCCTCCACGGAAATCTTTAGTAAAAGGCGAAAGATTTATTCGTTTTGAAGGGAAACCAGAGTGCCGATCAACGCCCTCACTTCAATACTTATGGCTGCTTCTCTATTACTTCTCCGCGAGAACGCGGAAAATTCTTTCCGTCTTGTCTACTTCTCTACCGTCAACAGACTTCCAGTGTCATGCAAGCACACACCCCAAACTAACTGTCAACGCTGAAACACGTGTCTGCCAAATGTCGTCGCTATTACTCTTTAGTTAACTATTTTCATCATTTCTGTCACCATTCAAGCTGCTTCATTACCTCACCTGCCGACAGATGGCAGCACGCCTAATTCCTGTCGGCGACTCACCGTCCGACATACAACGTCCGACACACAACTGCCCGCACTGCTCTGCATCTAACACTAATCTCTCTCCTCCCCACCACACTCGTTCACTGAAAAAACTGACAACTAGACAGTTCTTTGTACGCAAAACTAGGCCACATCAGACGCAACGTGTATGTAGATGTATGGTGCAAGGGAAATATCCCCCTGCTCCCACACATCTAATTAATACTAGTTGACAACAGAAATTAAATTTCTGTCGATAGTATTTGAACCAGTCTTATTCATTTGCCAATTTCATGCATTCCTTCTTGCAGATAACAGTGCCTTGCAAATCACTCAATTCATGTTTGCTAGCCAAACGTGCTCCTCCTAAATGTTTCGTACATCATGCATTAGTGGTGATTATCAAGACTGTGTTGTGTCTCAGCTTTTTATGGTCATCAATTGCACTCTTCTTGTGTTGCTCACTCATTCTTGTAACTCAAAAGTACGTCGTTGTCATCCAAGCCTAGCACTTGGAGCAGGCCAAATCAAATGGCTCGTCCCCGTGCCACTCGAGAAACTTCCACAAGGCTTTCATGACATGTCGCAATCAAAGTCCTTCCACAACCTGTAGCGACATTTCTGCAACGACGCGGGTCCCGATACCAAAGGTATGACTTACGCTTCTAATCTATATAATAAAACCACCACTCGGAAAGCGCTATTCCCTTCCCACATCCCTCAGAATGTGGCGAACGATCATCGATTACAACCAAGATGCGATGAATCTCGATCGCAAGCCTCACGCTCAGGGAGAGTGCTACCACTCATCATTGTGGTTACGTCTACTCCAGCTTTGAACTAGAGAAAGTTGAAGACATACTACAGAAATGATCCTGTGAAGTATGATCTTGCTTGCAAGCTATCACCGCTCGCTACTTATGCCACGAGACCGTCAACACGCCCTACGAGAATACGACACACTCTTCACATTTCGCGATTTACAAGCTAGGACATTCTGCAAAGAACCTACTTCTACTCTTACTTGGCCGCCATGATCTCACTCAGCTATTTTCTGCGCTACCAGTGCTTCTTGCGTTCCGAAATCAGAGACCATTGCCTCAGGCGAGACTGTATGTAAACACCGCTTGCACCTCCGGCCGCTAGATGGCGGCCTGGGGCACATACAGTAGCATTCTATGGCGCAAGCAGACATGCCAAATAGCCACTGAAAGAGAAACACACAAGAGGGCATTCATAGGACTCTTGTGCTTTCTTTAAAACCGCCTCTCTCTTCGAAAATTTTCGCACCGCACTAGCTCATTCACCTCACTCTAACAGTGCGAACTCTTGTCGATATTTGGCCTCTCTCATGCATACTTCCTCTTTCGTTTCACTTTGCGTCTTACTTGATACCCGCCCTTAGAGCTGCTGATATACAATACTCGCAACCAATGTGTTTCTCTCTGTATCTCTTTTCGCCTATCACGAGTATTGCTTTTCCTCACATGGCAATTATGAAAACACCCACAGCTGAACAAACACTTCCATTCAGGGCCACGTCCATACTATCAATCATACACCAGTAATTTCGCAGCTACTTGCTCCACTAATACATTTCTTATGTCTACTGTTCAACAGATGAAGAAGCAAAGTATACAACAAGTCTCTATGAACATCACTGTCAGGACATTTTACAGACCTACGCATACCATGCCAATCTGTATGCTTCAACTATGATGGCCCATGTGCTATGAATAAAGAAATTTCTCATAAAATAACAAATAATTTTACAACTATACAACTACTCCGACAAGCTCCTTACTAAAATGCTACATGTTTAGCAACCCCCCCCCATCATCTCAGAATAATCTCAAGCAGTGCTTTCATCCCATGAGCACTTCTTTGCAAACAAAACCACAAACTACTTTTTATACTAGCTTCCTTGTCACAGTGAACACGAAACTAATGCTAGTGCCTCAGTTTACTAAAAAGCTTTTTCCGCTTGCAACATATAAACTACCAACTTGAACCTCTGGGATTTTCAAACACACACACATACAGAAAACTTAATTCCACAGAAATTTAGGAGTAACAGTGGTTACCTCACATTTTCATACATACTCAAATAGCTACTTCTGTGCACTTCACACAATGTTCTCATCGTGTTCCACCAGAGAGCACAGTTATCACTATGCATGGATTCTGGTAAAAGAGCATTAAATAAAAACAAACAGCCTGATCAAAGTGATTATCTGCACATCCTTTGCCAATATCATGTCACTCTATACCCGAGGGAAACTAGAATGCAGGGAAAGGAGCTTTGTTGTGAGCACTGTGTTGGTATTTCATCATTTACTGACCAAAGTCTTCTCAAGCCAAGTATGCACCAGCTCTGTGTATGGCTGGCTCAATCAAGAGCCCCTATCAATTTTACTTAAAAGACAAGCAGCATCAACAACTCACAGGAGGCACTGAACATTTTTACCATTATCTGCACCACCTTCCACTGATTTACTGAAGAAGAAACTGCAAAGTCTGGCCAATTTTGTACACAAGTAATCTTGAAAACATTGGAGTCAACAGCAGATTCATAGTTTCCAAGACTGTAGCTAGGAACAACCCTTCAATTTCAAGATTTATCTCTCACTCAGACACACCATACCCAAACTACACCTAGCAGGAAATTGCTACTTACTTCATTTCTAGCTATTTATGTCATATTCAACAACTGTCTCTTTCTCACCTAAATCTTCTACACAACTGAGTACACTGTTATGAACAAACACATTATGGCAACAAGCCAGTGCCACTAATATCCACTCTATTGAAAACCATTTAAATACTCATCCTGCCCAACTAACCACCATCTTCAGCCCAAAGCTCACTCACATCATACCTACAAATCACAAACTTCTGTGGTAAAAATAATTTTGGGTTTCAAAACATAATCTGCTAATCACATACCAGTATTTCTTACAAAGCCTATCATTCATCATTCACTTCCAAATATCAGTTTATATGCTGTTGTGCAACTGCAGTGCAAGTAAACACTCTCAAATCATCTAGAACTGAGGTACGGAAAGGGTTCACCAAGAGATTCCAGGTAGTCCTGTAGCTCTCTCTCTTTACACAATCGTCTAACACACTGCACGCCATTGCAGGGCAAATGTACTTGTTTCATTATACTACGACACGGCCTATTACAATTTCAGATTTTAAAGAAACAAATACTGCCTGATCCAACGTCATCCGCTACTCCACGCCCTTCATTCACACAACACAATCTACCTCTTGCAACTTACATTACGTTTTCACTTGTGATTATGGCTCAGCAATAGCCGAGCACTACGAAAAATACCTTATAGACTCATTTAATGTTCCCCTCCACGGAAATCTTTAGTAAAAGGCGAAAGATTTATTCGTTTTGAAGGGAAACCAGAGTGCCGATCAACGCCCTCACTTCAATACTTATGGCTGCTTCTCTATTACTTCTCCGCGAGAACGCGGAAAATTCTTTCCGTCTTGTCTACTTCTCTACCGTCAACAGACTTCCAGTGTCATGCAAGCACACACCCCAAACTAACTGTCAACGCTGAAACACGTGTCTGCCAAATGTCGTCGCTATTACTCTTTAGTTAACTATTTTCATCATTTCTGTCACCATTCAAGCTGCTTCATTACCTCACCTGCCGACAGATGGCAGCACGCCTAATTCCTGTCGGCGACTCACCGTCCGACATACAACGTCCGACACACAACTGCCCGCACTGCTCTGCATCTAACACTAATCTCTCTCCTCCCCACCACACTCGTTCACTGAAAAAACTGACAACTAGACAGTTCTTTGTACGCAAAACTAGGCCACATCAGACGCAACGTGTATGTAGATGTATGGTGCAAGTGAAATATCCCCCTGCTCCCACACATCTAATTAATACTAGTTGACAACAGAAATTAAATTTCTGTCGATAGTATTTGAACCAGTCTTATTCATTTGCCAATTTCATGCATTCCTTCTTGCAGATAACAGTGCCTTGCAAATCACTCAATTCATGTTTGCTAGCCAAACGTGCTCCTCCTAAATGTTTCGTACATCATGCATTAGTGGTGATTATCAAGACTGTGTTGTGTCTCAGCTTTTTATGGTCATCAATTGCACTCTTCTTGTGTTGCTCACTCATTCTTGTAACTCAAAAGTACGTCGTTGTCATCCAAGCCTAGCACTTGGAGCAGGCCAAATCAAATGGCTCGTCCCCGTGCCACTCGAGAAACTTCCACAAGGCTTTCATGACATGTCGCAATCAAAGTCCTTCCACAACCTGTAGCGACATTTCTGCAACGACGCGGGTCCCGATACCAAAGGTATGACTTACGCTTCTAATCTATATAATAAAACCACCACTCGGAAAGCGCTATTCCCTTCCCACATCCCTCAGAATGTGGTGAACGATCATCGATTACAACCAAGATGCGATGAATCTCGATCGCAAGCCTCACGCTCAGGGAGAGTGCTACCACTCATCATTGTGGTTACGTCTACTCCAGCTTTGAACTAGAGAGAGTTGAAGACATACTACAGAAATGATCCTGTGAAGTATGATCTTGCTTGCAAGCTATCACCGCTCGCTACTTATGCCACGAGACCGTCAACACGCCCTACGAGAATACGACACACTCTTCACATTTCGCGATTTACAAGCTAGGACATTCTGCAAAGAACCTACTTCTACTCTTACTTGGCCGCCATGATCTCACTCAGCTATTTTCTGCGCTACCAGTGCTTCTTGCGTTCCGAAATCAGAGACCATTGCCTCAGGCGAGACTGTATGTAAACACCGCTTGCACCTCCGGCCGCTAGATGGCGGCCTGGGGCACATACAGTAGCATTCTATGGCGCAAGCAGACATGCCAAATAGCCACTGAAAGAGAAACACACAAGAGGGCATTCATAGGACTCTTGTGCTTTCTTTAAAACCGCCTCTCTCTTCGAAAATTTTCGCACCGCACTAGCTCATTCACCTCACTCTAACAGTGCGAACTCTTGTCGATATTTGGCCTCTCTCATGCATACTTCCTCTTTCGTTTCACTTTGCGTCTTACTTGATACCCGCCCTTAGAGCTGCTGATATACAATACTCGCAACCAATGTGTTTCTCTCTGTATCTCTTTTCGCCTATCACGAGTATTGCTTTTCCTCACATGGCAATTATGAAAACACCCACAGCTGAACAAACACTTCCATTCAGCGCCACGTCCATACTATCAATCATACACCAGTAATTTCACAGCTACTTGCTCCACTAATACATTTCTTATGTCTACTGTTCAACAGATGAAGAAGCAAAGTATACAACAAGTCTCTATGAACATCACTGTCAGGACATTTTACAGACCTACGCATACCATGCCAATCTGTATGCTTCAACTATGATGGCCCATGTGCTATGAATAAAGAAATTTCTCATAAAATAACAAATAATTTTACAACTATACAACTACTCCGACAAGCTCCTTACTAAAATGCTACATGTTTAGCAACCCCCCCCCATCATCTCAGAATAATCTCAAGCAGTGCTTTCATCCCATGAGCACTTCTTTGCAAACAAAACCACAAACTACTTTTTATACTAGCTTCCTTGTCACAGTGAACACGAAACTAATGCTAGTGCCTCAGTTTACTAAAAAGCTTTTTTCGCTTGCAACATATAAACTACCAACTTGAACCTCTGGGATTTTCAAACACACACACATACAGAAAACTTAATTCCACAGAAATTTAGGAGTAACAGTGGTTACCTCACATTTTCATACATACTCAAATAGCTACTTCTGTGCACTTCACACAATGTTCTCATCGTGTTCCACCAGAGAGCACAGTTATCACTATGCATGGATTCTGGTAAAAGAGCATTAAATAAAAACAAACAGCCTGATCAAAGTGATTATCTGCACATCCTCTGCCAATATCATGTCACTCTATACCCGAGGGAAACTAGAATGCAGGGAAAGGAGCTTTGTTGTGAGCACTGTGTTGGTATTTCATCATTTACTAACCAAAGTCTTCTCAAGCCAAGTATGCACCAGCTCTGTGTATGGCTGGCTCAATCAAGAGCCCCTATCAATTTTACTTAAAAGACAAGCAGCATCAACAACTCACAGGAGGCACTGAACATTTTTACCATTATCTGCACCACCTTCCACTGATTTACTGAAGAAGAAACTGCAAAGTCTGGCCAATTTTGTACACAAGTAATCTTGAAAACATTGGAGTCAACAGCAGATTCATAGTTTCCAAGACTGTAGCTAGGAACAACCCTTCAATTTCAAGATTTATCTCTCACTCAGACACACCATACCCAAACTACACCTAGCAGGAAATTGCTACTTACTTCATTTCTAGCTATTTATGTCATATTCAACAACTGTCTCTTTCTCACCTAAATCTTCTACACAACTGAGTACACTGTTATGAACAAACACATTATGGCAACAAGCCAGTGCCACTAATATCCACTCTATTGAAAACCATTTAAATACTCATCCTGCCCAACTAACCACCATCTTCAGCCCAAAGCTCACTCACATCATACCTACAAATCACAAACTTCTGTGGTAAAAATAATTTTGGGTTTCAAAACATAATCTGCTAATCACATATCAGTATTTCTTACAAAGCCTATCATTCATCATTCACTTCCAAATATCAGTTTATATGCTGTTGTGCAACTGCAGTGCAAGTAAACACTCTCAAATCATCTAGAACTGAGGTACGGAAAGGGTTCACCAAGAGATTCCAGGTAGTCCTGTAGCTCTCTCTCTTTACACAATCGTCTAACACACTGCACGCCATTGCAGGGCAAATGTACTTGTTTCATTATACTACGACACGGCCTATTACAATTTCAGATTTTAAAAAAACAAATACTGCCTGATCCAACGTCATCCGCTACTCCACGCCCTTCATTCACACAACACAATCTACCTCTTGCAACTTACATTACGTTTTCACTTGTGATTATGGCTCAGCAATAGCCGAGCACTACGAAAAATACCTTATAGACTCATTTAATGTTCCCCTCCACGGAAATCTTTAGTAAAAGGCGAAAGATTTATTCGTTTTGAAGGGAAACCAGAGTGCCGATCAACGCCCTCACTTCAATACTTATGGCTGCTTCTCTATTACTTCTCCGCGAGAACGCGGAAAATTCTTTCCGTCTTGTCTACTTCTCTACCGTCAACAGACTTCCAGTGTCATGCAAGCACACACCCCAAACTAACTGTCAACGCTGAAACACGTGTCTGCCAAATGTCGTCGCTATTACTCTTTAGTTAACTATTTTCATCATTTCTGTCACCATTCAAGCTGCTTCATTACCTCACCTGCCGACAGATGGCAGCACGCCTAATTCCTGTCGGCGACTCACCGTCCGACATACAACGTCCGACACACAACTGCCCGCACTGCTCTGCATCTAACACTAATCTCTCTCCTCCCCACCACACTCGTTCACTGAAAAAACTGACAACTAGACAGTTCTTTGTACGCAAAACTAGGCCACATCAGACGCAACGTGTATGTAGATGTATGGTGCAAGGGAAATATCCCCCTGCTCCCACACATCTAATTAATACTAGTTGACAACAGAAATTAAATTTCTGTCGATAGTATTTGAACCAGTCTTATTCATTTGCCAATTTCATGCATTCCTTCTTGCAGATAACAGTGCCTTGCAAATCACTCAATTCATGTTTGCTAGCCAAACGTGCTCCTCCTAAATGTTTCGTACATCATGCATTAGTGGTGATTATCAAGACTGTGTTGTGTCTCAGCTTTTTATGGTCATCAATTGCACTCTTCTTGTGTTGCTCACTCATTCTTGTAACTCAAAAGTACGTCGTTGTCATCCAAGCCTAGCACTTGGAGCAGGCCAAATCAAATGGCTCGTCCCCGTGCCACTCGAGAAACTTCCACAAGGCTTTCATGACATGTCGCAATCAAAGTCCTTCCACAACCTGTAGCGACATTTCTGCAACGACGCGGGTCCCGATACCAAAGGTATGACTTACGCTTCTAATCTATATAATAAAACCACCACTCGGAAAGCGCTATTCCCTTCCCACATCCCTCAGAATGTGGTGAACGATCATCGATTACAACCAAGATGCGATGAATCTCGATCGCAAGCCTCACGCTCAGGGAGAGTGCTACCACTCATCATTGTGGTTACGTCTACTCCAGCTTTGAACTAGAGAGAGTTGAAGACATACTACAGAAATGATCCTGTGAAGTATGATCTTGCTTGCAAGCTATCACCGCTCGCTACTTATGCCACGAGACCGTCAACACGCCCTACGAGAATACGACACACTCTTCACATTTCGCGATTTACAAGCTAGGACATTCTGCAAAGAACCTACTTCTACTCTTACTTGGCCGCCATGATCTCACTCAGCTATTTTCTGCGCTACCAGTGCTTCTTGCGTTCCGAAATCAGAGACCATTGCCTCAGGCGAGACTGTATGTAAACACCGCTTGCACCTCCGGCCGCTAGATGGCGGCCTGGGGCACATACAGTAGCATTCTATGGCGCAAGCAGACATGCCAAATAGCCACTGAAAGAGAAACACACAAGAGGGCATTCATAGGACTCTTGTGCTTTCTTTAAAACCGCCTCTCTCTTCGAAAATTTTCGCACCGCACTAGCTCATTCACCTCACTCTAACAGTGCGAACTCTTGTCGATATTTGGCCTCTCTCATGCATACTTCCTCTTTCGTTTCACTTTGCGTCTTACTTGATACCCGCCCTTAGAGCTGCTGATATACAATACTCGCAACCAATGTGTTTCTCTCTGTATCTCTTTTCGCCTATCACGAGTATTGCTTTTCCTCACATGGCAATTATGAAAACACCCACAGCTGAACAAACACTTCCATTCAGCGCCACGTCCATACTATCAATCATACACCAGTAATTTCACAGCTACTTGCTCCACTAATACATTTCTTATGTCTACTGTTCAACAGATGAAGAAGCAAAGTATACAACAAGTCTCTATGAACATCACTGTCAGGACATTTTACAGACCTACGCATACCATGCCAATCTGTATGCTTCAACTATGATGGCCCATGTGCTATGAATAAAGAAATTTCTCATAAAATAACAAATAATTTTACAACTATACAACTACTCCGACAAGCTCCTTACTAAAATGCTACATGTTTAGCAACCCCCCCATCATCTCAGAATAATCTCAAGCAGTGCTTTCATCCCATGCGCACTTCTTTGCAAACAAAACCACAAACTACTTTTTATACTAGCTTCCTTGTCACAGTGAACACGAAACTAATGCTAGTGCCTCAGTTTACTAAAAAGCTTTTTTCGCTTGCAACATATAAACTACCAACTTGAACCTCTGGGATTTTCAAACACACACACATACAGAAAACTTAATTCCACAGAAATTTAGGAGTAACAGTGGTTACCTCACATTTTCATACATACTCAAATAGCTACTTCTGTGCACTTCACACAATGTTCTCATCGTGTTCCACCAGAGAGCACAGTTATCACTATGCATGGATTCTGGTAAAAGAGCATTAAATAAAAACAAACAGCCTGATCAAAGTGATTATCTGCACATCCTCTGCCAATATCATGTCACTCTATACCCGAGGGAAACTAGAATGCAGGGAAAGGAGCTTTGTTGTGAGCACTGTGTTGGTATTTCATCATTTACTAACCAAAGTCTTCTCAAGCCAAGTATACACCAGCTCTGTGTATGGCTGGCTCAATCAAGAGCCCCTATCAATTTTACTTAAAAGACAAGCAGCATCAACAACTCACAGGAGGCACTGAACATTTTTACCATTATCTGCACCACCTTCCACTGATTTACTGAAGAAGAAACTGCAAAGTCTGGCCAATTTTGTACACAAGTAATCTTGAAAACATTGGAGTCAACAGCAGATTCATAGTTTCCAAGACTGTAGCTAGGAACAACCCTTCAATTTCAAGATTTATCTCTCACTCAGACACACCATACCCAAACTACACCTAGCAGGAAATTGCTACTTACTTCATTTCTAGCTATTTATGTCATATTCAACAACTGTCTCTTTCTCACCTAAATCTTCTACACAACTGAGTACACTGTTATGAACAAACACATTATGGCAACAAGCCAGTGCCACTAATATCCACTCTATTGAAAACCATTTAAATACTCATCCTGCCCAACTAACCACCATCTTCAGCCCAAAGCTCACTCACATCATACCTACAAATCACAAACTTCTGTGGTAAAAATAATTTTGGGTTTCAAAACATAATCTGCTAATCACATACCAGTATTTCTTACAAAGCCTATCATTCATCATTCACTTCCAAATATCAGTTTATATGCTGTTGTGCAACTGCAGTGCAAGTAAACACTCTCAAATCATCTAGAACTGAGGTACGGAAAGGGTTCACCAAGAGATTCCAGGTAGTCCTGTAGCTCTCTCTCTTTACACAATCGTCTAACACACTGCACGCCATTGCAGGGCAAATGTACTTGTTTCATTATACTACGACACGGCCTATTACAATTTCAGATTTTAAAAAAACAAATACTGCCTGATCCAACGTCATCCGCTACTCCACGCCCTTCATTCACACAACACAATCTACCTCTTGCAACTTACATTACGTTTTCACTTGTGATTATGGCTCAGCAATAGCCGAGCACTACGAAAAATACCTTATAGACTCATTTAATGTTCCCCTCCACGGAAATCTTTAGTAAAAGGCGAAAGATTTATTCGTTTTGAAGGGAAACCAGAGTGCCGATCAACGCCCTCACTTCAATACTTATGGCTGCTTCTCTATTACTTCTCCGCGAGAACGCGGAAAATTCTTTCCGTCTTGTCTACTTCTCTACCGTCAACAGACTTCCAGTGTCATGCAAGCACACACCCCAAACTAACTGTCAACGCTGAAACACGTGTCTGCCAAATGTCGTCGCTATTACTCTTTAGTTAACTATTTTCATCATTTCTGTCACCATTCAAGCTGCTTCATTACCTCACCTGCCGACAGATGGCAGCACGCCTAATTCCTGTCGGCGACTCACCGTCCGACATACAACGTCCGACACACAACTGCCCGCACTGCTCTGCATCTAACACTAATCTCTCTCCTCCCCACCACACTCGTTCACTGAAAAAACTGACAACTAGACAGTTCTTTGTACGCAAAACTAGGCCACATCAGACGCAACGTGTATGTAGATGTATGGTGCAAGGGAAATATCCCCCTGCTCCCACACATCTAATTAATACTAGTTGACAACAGAAATTAAATTTCTGTCGATAGTATTTGAACCAGTCTTATTCATTTGCCAATTTCATGCATTCCTTCTTGCAGATAACAGTGCCTTGCAAATCACTCAATTCATGTTTGCTAGCCAAACGTGCTCCTCCTAAATGTTTCGTACATCATGCATTAGTGGTGATTATCAAGACTGTGTTGTGTCTCAGCTTTTTATGGTCATCAATTGCACTCTTCTTGTGTTGCTCACTCATTCTTGTAACTCAAAAGTACGTCGTTGTCATCCAAGCCTAGCACTTGGAGCAGGCCAAATCAAATGGCTCGTCCCCGTGCCACTCGAGAAACTTCCACAAGGCTTTCATGACATGTCGCAATCAAAGTCCTTCCACAACCTGTAGCGACATTTCTGCAACGACACGGGTCCCGATACCAAAGGTATGACTTACGCTTCTAATCTATATAATAAAACCACCACTCGGAAAGCGCTATTCCCTTCCCACATCCCTCAGAATGTGGCGAACGATCATCGATTACAACCAAGATGCGATGAATCTCGATCGCAAGCCTCACGCTCAGGGAGAGTGCTACCACTCATCATTGTGGTTACGTCTACTCCAGCTTTGAACTAGAGAGAGTTGAAGACATACTACAGAAATGATCCTGTGAAGTATGATCTTGCTTGCAAGCTATCACCGCTCGCTACTTATGCCACGAGACCGTCAACACGCCCTACGAGAATACGACACACTCTTCACATTTCGCGATTTACAAGCTAGGACATTCTGCAAAGAACCTACTTCTACTCTTACTTGGCCGCCATGATCTCACTCAGCTATTTTCTGCGCTACCAGTGCTTCTTGCGTTCCGAAATCAGAGACCATTGCCTCAGGCGAGACTGTATGTAAACACCGCTTGCACCTCCGGCCGCTAGATGGCGGCCTGGGGCACATACAGTAGCATTCTATGGCGCAAGCAGACATGCCAAATAGCCACTGAAAGAGAAACACACAAGAGGGCATTCATAGGACTCTTGTGCTTTCTTTAAAACCGCCTCTCTCTTCGAAAATTTTCGCACCGCACTAGCTCATTCACCTCACTCTAACAGTGCGAACTCTTGTCGATATTTGGCCTCTCTCATGCATACTTCCTCTTTCGTTTCACTTTGCGTCTTACTTGATACCCGCCCTTAGAGCTGCTGATATACAATACTCGCAACCAATGTGTTTCTCTCTGTATCTCTTTTCGCCTATCACGAGTATTGCTTTTCCTCACATGGCAATTATGAAAACACCCACAGCTGAACAAACACTTCCATTCAGGGCCACGTCCATACTATCAATCATACACCAGTAATTTCGCAGCTACTTGCTCCACTAATACATTTCTTATGTCTACTGTTCAACAGATGAAGAAGCAAAGTATACAACAAGTCTCTATGAACATCACTGTCAGGACATTTTACAGACCTACGCATACCATGCCAATCTGTATGCTTCAACTATGATGGCCCATGTGCTATGAATAAAGAAATTTCTCATAAAATAACAAATAATTTTACAACTATACAACTACTCCGACAAGCTCCTTACTAAAATGCTACATGTTTAGCAACCCCCCCCATCATCTCAGAATAATCTCAAGCAGTGCTTTCATCCCATGAGCACTTCTTTGCAAACAAAACCACAAACTACTTTTTATACTAGCTTCCTTGTCACAGTGAACACGAAACTAATGCTAGTGCCTCAGTTTACTAAAAAGCTTTTTTCGCTTGCAACATATAAACTACCAACTTGAACCTCTGGGATTTTCAAACACACACACATACAGAAAACTTAATTCCACAGAAATTTAGGAGTAACAGTGGTTACCTCACATTTTCATACATACTCAAATAGCTACTTCTGTGCACTTCACACAATGTTCTCATCGTGTTCCACCAGAGAGCACAGTTATCACTATGCATGGATTCTGGTAAAAGAGCATTAAATAAAAACAAACAGCCTGATCAAAGTGATTATCTGCACATCCTCTGCCAATATCATGTCACTCTATACCCGAGGGAAACTAGAATGCAGGGAAAGGAGCTTTGTTGTGAGCACTGTGTTGGTATTTCATCATTTACTGACCAAAGTCTTCTCAAGCCAAGTATGCACCAGCTCTGTGTATGGCTGGCTCAATCAAGAGCCCCTATCAATTTTACTTAAAAGACAAGCAGCATCAACAACTCACAGGAGGCACTGAACATTTTTACCATTATCTGCACCACCTTCCACTGATTTACTGAAGAAGAAACTGCAAAGTCTGGCCAATTTTGTACACAAGTAATCTTGAAAACATTGGAGTCAACAGCAGATTCATAGTTTCCAAGACTGTGGCTAGGAACAACCCTTCAATTTCAAGATTTATCTCTCACTCAGACACACCATACCCAAACTACACCTAGCAGGAAATTGCTACTTACTTCATTTCTAGCTATTTATGTCATATTCAACAACTGTCTCTTTCTCACCTAAATCTTCTACACAACTGAGTACACTGTTATGAACAAACACATTATGGCAACAAGCCAGTGCCACTAATATCCACTCTATTGAAAACCATTTAAATACTCATCCTGCCCAACTAACCACCATCTTCAGCCCAAAGCTCACTCACATCATACCTACAAATCACAAACTTCTGTGGTAAAAATAATTTTGGGTTTCAAAACATAATCTGCTAATCACATACCAGTATTTCTTACAAAGCCTATCATTCATCATTCACTTCCAAATATCAGTTTATATGCTGTTGTGCAACTGCAGTGCAAGTAAACACTCTCAAATCATCTAGAACTGAGGTACAGAAAGGGTTCACCAAGAGATTCCAGGTAGTCCTGTAGCTCTCTCTCTTTACACAATCGTCTAACACACTGCACGCCATTGCAGGGCAAATGTACTTGTTTCATTATACTACGACACGGCCTATTACAATTTCAGATTTTAAAAAAACAAATACTGCCTGATCCAACGTCATCCGCTACTCCACGCCCTTCATTCACACAACACAATCTACCTCTTGCAACTTACATTACGTTTTCACTTGTGATTATGGCTCAGCAATAGCCGAGCACTACGAAAAATACCTTATAGACTCATTTAATGTTCCCCTCCACGGAAATCTTTAGTAAAAGGCGAAAGATTTATTCGTTTTGAAGGGAAACCAGAGTGCCGATCAACGCCCTCACTTCAATACTTATGGCTGCTTCTCTATTACTTCTCCGCGAGAACGCGGAAAATTCTTTCCGTCTTGTCTACTTCTCTACCGTCAACAGACTTCCAGTGTCATGCAAGCACACACCCCAAACTAACTGTCAACGCTGAAACACGTGTCTGCCAAATGTCGTCGCTATTACTCTTTAGTTAACTATTTTCATCATTTCTGTCACCATTCAAGCTGCTTCATTACCTCACCTGCCGACAGATGGCAGCACGCCTAATTCCTGTCGGCGACTCACCGTCCGACATACAACGTCCGACACACAACTGCCCGCACTGCTCTGCATCTAACACTAATCTCTCTCCTCCCCACCACACTCGTTCACTGAAAAAACTGACAACTAGACAGTTCTTTGTACGCAAAACTAGGCCACATCAGACGCAACGTGTATGTAGATGTATGGTGCAAGGGAAATATCCCCCTGCTCCCACACATCTAATTAATACTAGTTGACAACAGAAATTAAATTTCTGTCGATAGTATTTGAACCAGTCTTATTCATTTGCCAATTTCATGCATTCCTTCTTGCAGATAACAGTGCCTTGCAAATCACTCAATTCATGTTTGCTAGCCAAACGTGCTCCTCCTAAATGTTTCGTACATCATGCATTAGTGGTGATTATCAAGACTGTGTTGTGTCTCAGCTTTTTATGGTCATCAATTGCACTCTTCTTGTGTTGCTCACTCATTCTTGTAACTCAAAAGTACGTCGTTGTCATCCAAGCCTAGCACTTGGAGCAGGCCAAATCAAATGGCTCGTCCCCGTGCCACTCGAGAAACTTCCACAAGGCTTTCATGACATGTCGCAATCAAAGTCCTTCCACAACCTGTAGCGACATTTCTGCAACGACGCGGGTCCCGATACCAAAGGTATGACTTACGCTTCTAATCTATATAATAAAACCACCACTCGGAAAGTGCTATTCCCTTCCCACATCCCTCAGAATGTGGCGAACGATCATCGATTACAACCAAGATGCGATGAATCTCGATCGCAAGCCTCACGCTCAGGGAGAGTGCTACCACTCATCATTGTGGTTACGTCTACTCCAGCTTTGAACTAGAGAGAGTTGAAGACATACTACAGAAATGATCCTGTGAAGTATGATCTTGCTTGCAAGCTATCACCGCTCGCTACTTATGCCACGAGACCGTCAACACGCCCTACGAGAATACGACACACTCTTCACATTTCGCGATTTACAAGCTAGGACATTCTGCAAAGAACCTACTTCTACTCTTACTTGGCCGCCATGATCTCACTCAGCTATTTTCTGCGCTACCAGTGCTTCTTGCGTTCCGAAATCAGAGACCATTGCCTCAGGCGAGACTGTATGTAAACACCGCTTGCACCTCCGGCCGCTAGATGGCGGCCTGGGGCACATACAGTAGCATTCTATGGCGCAAGCAGACATGCCAAATAGCCACTGAAAGAGAAACACACAAGAGGGCATTCATAGGACTCTTGTGCTTTCTTTAAAACCGCCTCTCTCTTCGAAAATTTTCGCACCGCACTAGCTCATTCACCTCACTCTAACAGTGCGAACTCTTGTCGATATTTGGCCTCTCTCATGCATACTTCCTCTTTCGTTTCACTTTGCGTCTTACTTGATACCCGCCCTTAGAGCTGCTGATATACAATACTCGCAACCAATGTGTTTCTCTCTGTATCTCTTTTCGCCTATCACGAGTATTGCTTTTCCTCACATGGCAATTATGAAAACACCCACAGCTGAACAAACACTTCCATTCAGGGCCACGTCCATACTATCAATCATACACCAGTAATTTCACAGCTACTTGCTCCACTAATACATTTCTTATGTCTACTGTTCAACAGATGAAGAAGCAAAGTATACAACAAGTCTCTATGAACATCACTGTCAGGACATTTTACAGACCTACGCATACCATGCCAATCTGTATGCTTCAACTATGATGGCCCATGTGCTATGAATAAAGAAATTTCTCATAAAATAACAAATAATTTTACAACTATACAACTACTCCGACAAGCTCCTTACTAAAATGCTACATGTTTAGCAACCCCCCCATCATCTCAGAATAATCTCAAGCAGTGCTTTCATCCCATGCGCACTTCTTTGCAAACAAAACCACAAACTACTTTTTATACTAGCTTCCTTGTCACAGTGAACACGAAACTAATGCTAGTGCCTCAGTTTACTAAAAAGCTTTTTCCGCTTGCAACATATAAACTACCAACTTGAACCTCTGGGATTTTCGAACACACACACACACATACAGAAAACTTAATTCCACAGAAATTTAGGAGTAACAGTGGTTACCTCACATTTTCATACATACTCAAATAGCTACTTCTGTGCACTTCACACAATGTTCTCATCGTGTTCCACCAGAGAGCACAGTTATCACTATGCATGGATTCTGGTAAAAGAGCATTAAATAAAAACAAACAGCCTGATCAAAGTGATTATCTGCACATCCTCTGCCAATATCATGTCACTCTATACCCGAGGGAAACTAGAATGCAGGGAAAGGAGCTTTGTTGTGAGCACTGTGTTGGTATTTCATCATTTACTGACCAAAGTCTTCTCAAGCCAAGTATGCACCAGCTCTGTGTATGGCTGGCTCAATCAAGAGCCCCTATCAATTTTACTTAAAAGACAAGCAGCATCAACAACTCACAGGAGGCACTGAACATTTTTACCATTATCTGCACCACCTTCCACTGATTTACTGAAGAAGAAACTGCAAAGTCTGGCCAATTTTGTACACAAGTAATCTTGAAAACATTGGAGTCAACAGCAGATTCATAGTTTCCAAGACTGTGGCTAGGAACAACCCTTCAATTTCAAGATTTATCTCTCACTCAGACACACCATACCCAAACTACACCTAGCAGGAAATTGCTACTTACTTCATTTCTAGCTATTTATGTCATATTCAACAACTGTCTCTTTCTCACCTAAATCTTCTACACAACTGAGTACACTGTTATGAACAAACACATTATGGCAACAAGCCAGTGCCACTAATATCCACTCTATTGAAAACCATTTAAATACTCATCCTGCCCAACTAACCACCATCTTCAGCCCAAAGCTCACTCACATCATACCTACAAATCACAAACTTCTGTGGTAAAAATAATTTTGGGTTTCAAAACATAATCTGCTAATCACATACCAGTATTTCTTACAAAGCCTATCATTCATCATTCACTTCCAAATATCAGTTTATATGCTGTTGTGCAACTGCAGTGCAAGTAAACACTCTCAAATCATCTAGAACTGAGGTACAGAAAGGGTTCACCAAGAGATTCCAGGTAGTCCTGTAGCTCTCTCTCTTTACACAATCGTCTAACACACTGCACGCCATTGCAGGGCAAATGTACTTGTTTCATTATACTACGACACGGCCTATTACAATTTCAGATTTTAAAAAAACAAATACTGCCTGATCCAACGTCATCCGCTACTCCACGCCCTTCATTCACACAACACAATCTACCTCTTGCAACTTACATTACGTTTTCACTTGTGATTATGGCTCAGCAATAGCCGAGCACTACGAAAAATACCTTATAGACTCATTTAATGTTCCCCTCCACGGAAATCTTTAGTAAAAGGCGAAAGATTTATTCGTTTTGAAGGGAAACCAGAGTGCCGATCAACGCCCTCACTTCAATACTTATGGCTGCTTCTCTATTACTTCTCCGCGAGAACGCGGAAAATTCTTTCCGTCTTGTCTACTTCTCTACCGTCAACAGACTTCCAGTGTCATGCAAGCACACACCCCAAACTAACTGTCAACGCTGAAACACGTGTCTGCCAAATGTCGTCGCTATTACTCTTTAGTTAACTATTTTCATCATTTCTGTCACCATTCAAGCTGCTTCATTACCTCACCTGCCGACAGATGGCAGCACGCCTAATTCCTGTCGGCGACTCACCGTCCGACATACAACGTCCGACACACAACTGCCCGCACTGCTCTGCATCTAACACTAATCTCTCTCCTCCCCACCACACTCGTTCACTGAAAAAACTGACAACTAGACAGTTCTTTGTACGCAAAACTAGGCCACATCAGACGCAACGTGTATGTAGATGTATGGTGCAAGGGAAATATCCCCCTGCTCCCACACATCTAATTAATACTAGTTGACAACAGAAATTAAATTTCTGTCGATAGTATTTGAACCAGTCTTATTCATTTGCCAATTTCATGCATTCCTTCTTGCAGATAACAGTGCCTTGCAAATCACTCAATTCATGTTTGCTAGCCAAACGTGCTCCTCCTAAATGTTTCGTACATCATGCATTAGTGGTGATTATCAAGACTGTGTTGTGTCTCAGCTTTTTATGGTCATCAATTGCACTCTTCTTGTGTTGCTCACTCATTCTTGTAACTCAAAAGTACGTCGTTGTCATCCAAGCCTAGCACTTGGAGCAGGCCAAATCAAATGGCTCGTCCCCGTGCCACTCGAGAAACTTCCACAAGGCTTTCATGACATGTCGCAATCAAAGTCCTTCCACAACCTGTAGCGACATTTCTGCAACGACGCGGGTCCCGATACCAAAGGTATGACTTACGCTTCTAATCTATATAATAAAACCACCACTCGGAAAGTGCTATTCCCTTCCCACATCCCTCAGAATGTGGCGAACGATCATCGATTACAACCAAGATGCGATGAATCTCGATCGCAAGCCTCACGCTCAGGGAGAGTGCTACCACTCATCATTGTGGTTACGTCTACTCCAGCTTTGAACTAGAGAGAGTTGAAGACATACTACAGAAATGATCCTGTGAAGTATGATCTTGCTTGCAAGCTATCACCGCTCGCTACTTATGCCACGAGACCGTCAACACGCCCTACGAGAATACGACACACTCTTCACATTTCGCGATTTACAAGCTAGGACATTCTGCAAAGAACCTACTTCTACTCTTACTTGGCCGCCATGATCTCACTCAGCTATTTTCTGCGCTACCAGTGCTTCTTGCGTTCCGAAATCAGAGACCATTGCCTCAGGCGAGACTGTATGTAAACACCGCTTGCACCTCCGGCCGCTAGATGGCGGCCTGGGGCACATACAGTAGCATTCTATGGCGCAAGCAGACATGCCAAATAGCCACTGAAAGAGAAACACACAAGAGGGCATTCATAGGACTCTTGTGCTTTCTTTAAAACCGCCTCTCTCTTCGAAAATTTTCGCACCGCACTAGCTCATTCACCTCACTCTAACAGTGCGAACTCTTGTCGATATTTGGCCTCTCTCATGCATACTTCCTCTTTCGTTTCACTTTGCGTCTTACTTGATACCCGCCCTTAGAGCTGCTGATATACAATACTCGCAACCAATGTGTTTCTCTCTGTATCTCTTTTCGCCTATCACGAGTATTGCTTTTCCTCACATGGCAATTATGAAAACACCCACAGCTGAACAAACACTTCCATTCAGGGCCACGTCCATACTATCAATCATACACCAGTAATTTCACAGCTACTTGCTCCACTAATACATTTCTTATGTCTACTGTTCAACAGATGAAGAAGCAAAGTATACAACAAGTCTCTATGAACATCACTGTCAGGACATTTTACAGACCTACGCATACCATGCCAATCTGTATGCTTCAACTATGATGGCCCATGTGCTATGAATAAAGAAATTTCTCATAAAATAACAAATAATTTTACAACTATACAACTACTCCGACAAGCTCCTTACTAAAATGCTACATGTTTAGCAACCCCCCCATCATCTCAGAATAATCTCAAGCAGTGCTTTCATCCCATGCGCACTTCTTTGCAAACAAAACCACAAACTACTTTTTATACTAGCTTCCTTGTCACAGTGAACACGAAACTAATGCTAGTGCCTCAGTTTACTAAAAAGCTTTTTCCGCTTGCAACATATAAACTACCAACTTGAACCTCAGGGATTTTCGAACACACACACACACACATACAGAAAACTTAATTCCACAGAAATTTAGGAGTAACAGTGGTTACCTCACATTTTCATACATACTCAAATAGCTACTTCTGTGCACTTCACACAATGTTCTCATCGTGTTCCACCAGAGAGCACAGTTATCACTATGCATGGATTCTGGTAAAAGAGCATTAAATAAAAACAAACAGCCTGATCAAAGTGATTATCTGCACATCCTCTGCCAATATCATGTCACTCTATACCCGAGGGAAACTAGAATGCAGGGAAAGGAGCTTTGTTGTGAGCACTGTGTTGGTATTTCATCATTTACTAACCAAAGTCTTCTCAAGCCAAGTATGCACCAGCTCTGTGTATGGCTGGCTCAATCAAGAGCCCCTATCAATTTTACTTAAAAGACAAGCAGCATCAACAACTCACAGGAGGCACTGAACATTTTTACCATTATCTGCACCACCTTCCACTGATTTACTGAAGAAGAAACTGCAAAGTCTGGCCAATTTTGTACACAAGTAATCTTGAAAACATTGGAGTCAACAGCAGATTCATAGTTTCCAAGACTGTAGCTAGGAACAACCCTTCAATTTCAAGATTTATCTCTCACTCAGACACACCATACCCAAACTACACCTAGCAGGAAATTGCTACTTACTTCATTTCTAGCTATTTATGTCATATTCAACAACTGTCTCTTTCTCACCTAAATCTTCTACACAACTGAGTACACTGTTATGAACAAACACATTATGGCAACAAGCCAGTGCCACTAATATCCACTCTATTGAAAACCATTTAAATACTCATCCTGCCCAACTAACCACCATCTTCAGCCCAAAGCTCACTCACATCATACCTACAAATCACAAACTTCTGTGGTAAAAATAATTTTGGGTTTCAAAACATAATCTGCTAATCACATACCAGTATTTCTTACAAAGCCTATCATTCATCATTCACTTCCAAATATCAGTTTATATGCTGTTGTGCAACTGCAGTGCAAGTAAACACTCTCAAATCATCTAGAACTGAGGTACGGAAAGGGTTCACCAAGAGATTCCAGGTAGTCCTGTAGCTCTCTCTCTTTACACAATCGTCTAACACACTGCACGCCATTGCAGGGCAAATGTACTTGTTTCATTATACTACGACACGGCCTATTACAATTTCAGATTTTAAAAAAACAAATACTGCCTGATCCAACGTCATCCGCTACTCCACGCCCTTCATTCACACAACACAATCTACCTCTTGCAACTTACATTACGTTTTCACTTGTGATTATGGCTCAGCAATAGCCGAGCACTACGAAAAATACCTTATAGACTCATTTAATGTTCCCCTCCACGGAAATCTTTAGTAAAAGGCGAAAGATTTATTCGTTTTGAAGGGAAACCAGAGTGCCGATCAACGCCCTCACTTCAATACTTATGGCTGCTTCTCTATTACTTCTCCGCGAGAACGCGGAAAATTCTTTCCGTCTTGTCTACTTCTCTACCGTCAACAGACTTCCAGTGTCATGCAAGCACACACCCCAAACTAACTGTCAACGCTGAAACACGTGTCTGCCAAATGTCGTCGCTATTACTCTTTAGTTAACTATTTTCATCATTTCTGTCACCATTCAAGCTGCTTCATTACCTCACCTGCCGACAGATGGCAGCACGCCTAATTCCTGTCGGCGACTCACCGTCCGACATACAACGTCCGACACACAACTGCCCGCACTGCTCTGCATCTAACACTAATCTCTCTCCTCCCCACCACACTCGTTCACTGAAAAAACTGACAACTAGACAGTTCTTTGTACGCAAAACTAGGCCACATCAGACGCAACGTGTATGTAGATGTATGGTGCAAGGGAAATATCCCCCTGCTCCCACACATCTAATTAATACTAGTTGACAACAGAAATTAAATTTCTGTCGATAGTATTTGAACCAGTCTTATTCATTTGCCAATTTCATGCATTCCTTCTTGCAGATAACAGTGCCTTGCAAATCACTCAATTCATGTTTGCTAGCCAAACGTGCTCCTCCTAAATGTTTCGTACATCATGCATTAGTGGTGATTATCAAGACTGTGTTGTGTCTCAGCTTTTTATGGTCATCAATTGCACTCTTCTTGTGTTGCTCACTCATTCTTGTAACTCAAAAGTACGTCGTTGTCATCCAAGCCTAGCACTTGGAGCAGGCCAAATCAAATGGCTCGTCCCCGTGCCACTCGAGAAACTTCCACAAGGCTTTCATGACATGTCGCAATCAAAGTCCTTCCACAACCTGTAGCGACATTTCTGCAACGACACGGGTCCCGATACCAAAGGTATGACTTACGCTTCTAATCTATATAATAAAACCACCACTCGGAAAGCGCTATTCCCTTCCCACATCCCTCAGAATGTGGCGAACGATCATCGATTACAACCAAGATGCGATGAATCTCGATCGCAAGCCTCACGCTCAGGGAGAGTGCTACCACTCATCATTGTGGTTACGTCTACTCCAGCTTTGAACTAGAGAGAGTTGAAGACATACTACAGAAATGATCCTGTGAAGTATGATCTTGCTTGCAAGCTATCACCGCTCGCTACTTATGCCACGAGACCGTCAACACGCCCTACGAGAATACGACACACTCTTCACATTTCGCGATTTACAAGCTAGGACATTCTGCAAAGAACCTACTTCTACTCTTACTTGGCCGCCATGATCTCACTCAGCTATTTTCTGCGCTACCAGTGCTTCTTGCGTTCCGAAATCAGAGACCATTGCCTCAGGCGAGACTGTATGTAAACACCGCTTGCACCTCCGGCCGCTAGATGGCGGCCTGGGGCACATACAGTAGCATTCTATGGCGCAAGCAGACATGCCAAATAGCCACTGAAAGAGAAACACACAAGAGGGCATTCATAGGACTCTTGTGCTTTCTTTAAAACCGCCTCTCTCTTCGAAAATTTTCGCACCGCACTAGCTCATTCACCTCACTCTAACAGTGCGAACTCTTGTCGATATTTGGCCTCTCTCATGCATACTTCCTCTTTCGTTTCACTTTGCGTCTTACTTGATACCCGCCCTTAGAGCTGCTGATATACAATACTCGCAACCAATGTGTTTCTCTCTGTATCTCTTTTCGCCTATCACGAGTATTGCTTTTCCTCACATGGCAATTATGAAAACACCCACAGCTGAACAAACACTTCCATTCAGGGCCACGTCCATACTATCAATCATACACCAGTAATTTCGCAGCTACTTGCTCCACTAATACATTTCTTATGTCTACTGTTCAACAGATGAAGAAGCAAAGTATACAACAAGTCTCTTATGAACATCACTGTCAGGACATTTTACAGACCTACGCATACCATGCCAATCTGTATGCTTCAACTATGATGGCCCATGTGCTATGAATAAAGAAATTTCTCATAAAATAACAAATAATTTTACAACTATACAACTACTCCGACAAGCTCCTTACTAAAATGCTACATGTTTAGCAACCCCCCCCCCATCATCTCAGAATAATCTCAAGCAGTGCTTTCATCCCATGAGCACTTCTTTGCAAACAAAACCACAAACTACTTTTTATACTAGCTTCCTTGTCACAGTGAACACGAAACTAATGCTAGTGCCTCAGTTTACTAAAAAGCTTTTTCCGCTTGCAACATATAAACTACCAACTTGAACCTCTGGGATTTTCAAACACACACACATACAGAAAACTTAATTCCACAGAAATTTAGGAGTAACAGTGGTTACCTCACATTTTCATACATACTCAAATAGCTACTTCTGTGCACTTCACACAATGTTCTCATCGTGTTCCACCAGAGAGCACAGTTATCACTATGCATGGATTCTGGTAAAAGAGCATTAAATAAAAACAAACAGCCTGATCAAAGTGATTATCTGCACATCCTCTGCCAATATCATGTCACTCTATACCCGAGGGAAACTAGAATGCAGGGAAAGGAGCTTTGTTGTGAGCACTGTGTTGGTATTTCATCATTTACTGACCAAAGTCTTCTCAAGCCAAGTATGCACCAGCTCTGTGTATGGCTGGCTCAATCAAGAGCCCCTATCAATTTTACTTAAAAGACAAGCAGCATCAACAACTCACAGGAGGCACTGAACATTTTTACCATTATCTGCACCACCTTCCACTGATTTACTGAAGAAGAAACTGCAAAGTCTGGCCAATTTTGTACACAAGTAATCTTGAAAACATTGGAGTCAACAGCAGATTCATAGTTTCCAAGACTGTAGCTAGGAACAACCCTTCAATTTCAAGATTTATCTCTCACTCAGACACACCATACCCAAACTACACCTAGCAGGAAATTGCTACTTACTTCATTTCTAGCTATTTATGTCATATTCAACAACTGTCTCTTTCTCACCTAAATCTTCTACACAACTGAGTACACTGTTATGAACAAACACATTATGGCAACAAGCCAGTGCCACTAATATCCACTCTATTGAAAACCATTTAAATACTCATCCTGCCCAACTAACCACCATCTTCAGCCCAAAGCTCACTCACATCATACCTACAAATCACAAACTTCTGTGGTAAAAATAATTTTGGGTTTCAAAACATAATCTGCTAATCACATACCAGTATTTCTTACAAAGCCTATCATTCATCATTCACTTCCAAATATCAGTTTATATGCTGTTGTGCAACTGCAGTGCAAGTAAACACTCTCAAATCATCTAGAACTGAGGTACGGAAAGGGTTCACCAAGAGATTCCAGGTAGTCCTGTAGCTCTCTCTCTTTACACAATCGTCTAACACACTGCACGCCATTGCAGGGCAAATGTACTTGTTTCATTATACTACGACACGGCCTATTACAATTTCAGATTTTAAAAAAACAAATACTGCCTGATCCAACGTCATCCGCTACTCCACGCCCTTCATTCACACAACACAATCTACCTCTTGCAACTTACATTACGTTTTCACTTGTGATTATGGCTCAGCAATAGCCGAGCACTACGAAAAATACCTTATAGACTCATTTAATGTTCCCCTCCACGGAAATCTTTAGTAAAAGGCGAAAGATTTATTCGTTTTGAAGGGAAACCAGAGTGCCGATCAACGCCCTCACTTCAATACTTATGGCTGCTTCTCTATTACTTCTCCGCGAGAACGCGGAAAATTCTTTCCGTCTTGTCTACTTCTCTACCGTCAACAGACTTCCAGTGTCATGCAAGCACACACCCCCAAACTAACTGTCAACGCTGAAACACGTGTCTGCCAAATGTCGTCGCTATTACTCTTTAGTTAACTATTTTCATCATTTCTGTCACCATTCAAGCTGCTTCATTACCTCACCTGCCGACAGATGGCAGCACGCCTAATTCCTGTCGGCGACTCACCGTCCGACATACAACGTCCGACACACAACTGCCCGCACTGCTCTGCATCTAACACTAATCTCTCTCCTCCCCACCACACTCGTTCACTGAAAAAACTGACAACTAGACAGTTCTTTGTACGCAAAACTAGGCCACATCAGACGCAACGTGTATGTAGATGTATGGTGCAAGGGAAATATCCCCCTGCTCCCACACATCTAATTAATACTAGTTGACAACAGAAATTAAATTTCTGTCGATAGTATTTGAACCAGTCTTATTCATTTGCCAATTTCATGCATTCCTTCTTGCAGATAACAGTGCCTTGCAAATCACTCAATTCATGTTTGCTAGCCAA